>NC_038241.2:2349047-2493947 GCF_000004515.6 Glycine max
GTTTTTTAAGTTGTTTTATGCTTATTTTTTGTGTTGTCTTAATTAGTATTCGACATGGCGGTGTTTTCCTCAAGAATTTGGTATTCTCTTCTGTTCCTTTGTTCTTTTATGTCTTTTTATAAACTATCCAAATATATATGTCATTAATGTATTAAATTCATTTAAAGGAAGTTTTTGTGGAAAAAGGAGTAGAAACGGGGGAAGATGGAAAATCTATATCTATCTATATCTATATATATCTATATGTCTGTAGAACAAAGGATATGCATGGGTGGATTAGGAACCTAATTTCTTTTCACCTAATTTTTTTCATCTTTATTTCTTATTACATACGTACGGAGTATTATTTATTGCATGTCATTTTTTTGGCTCCTTAAGTTTTCATTTGTTTTGTATTTATCTTCGTTCCTCTTTATATATACATCCAAAATGCTAGCGAGGATGCATGGGATATTTTTTTAGGAGAGGATTTGTATTGTTGGCGCGCTAGCTAGCTGGAGGTGAAAGTGAACTTTTAAACAAAATTTGAGACACTTTTCAATATATATATCAGAAGATAACAAGGTCGTAGACTTTTGAATGGAATGTTGGGGGGATGGTAGGTGGGAGTGAAAGGAGAGATTTTTTTAATGGGAAAAGAAAAATCCTTCATGAGTTGAGGAGCTATAGCTAGCAACTATGCTAATAATAGAGATGAATAATGCAGTACCTTACCAAAAACAGGATATGCATGCTGCATGGAAGTGGGAATTATTAGAGGGGTATGCGTATGGTCCTTTTTCAATAAATTTTGGTCAACGCTTCCTAGCTACTTGCATTTTTGTGCCTCCAAGTTGCGTTTTCTGCAGACAAGAGGAGGAAACCACAAAGCATTTAATCTTTTCTTTCAGTTGGCTAGTATTTCAAATGTTGCTACATGAAGATTGTAATAAGTTGCATTTTCTGTAACACTACTGTGCAAAATGGCTTGGATAATTTGTGTTAATGTAATTGCAGTTGTTTGGTCTTACTCTTTATGACTCCGTAAGAATGACATTCGTCTTGTTTAGAAATTCTGGTGTGATCAGCGCTTATATGTTCTAGAAATGGTTAAAGATTTTGGACCTAGTTTAGAGATCAATTGACAGTTTTTCTTTTCCTTTATTCGATTGGGCCTAGGAACCTTACTTCAACTCTATAAATATTAATTTTAACCAAACTTCCATGAAATAGTTTGGATACCCTTGTATTGACTTCAATAAATTTTGTTGCTGATAATTTATTTTTTTATAGATATATGTATATGGTTAGAAATGAATTAAATTAAAAATCCTAATAAATAACTCCAAAGATGATAATTTGCAAGCAAAATTCTAATAAAACATACTTAAAAAAAACACAAATTAAATCACCCGTTGATTTGTTTTATAACTTATATTTAAGCCTAGCTATCCATATCTAACCATCTTGTAGGGTAAGAATTATTTCTCATATATATATATATATATATATATATATATATATATATATATATATATATATATATATATACCACCTTGAAATCACTTATCTTACTTTATGTCACATCAATAAAATCATGCATTCATGTATGGATAACGATATTTGGACACCCCTAAATACTAAATACCTCATTAATTAACATCTTAATTTATTTTTATCATTCTTTTTTTTTTCTCTTCCTCTGTCTCTCTCTAGGTGTCTTAAACATTGGATGTCCGTTTATTTTCATCCTTTATGTATAGCACCAGATTGGAGCGTCCTTGCATGAATGATGGTTGATTCCGAGCTAGCCACCTGATTTCGTCCTTGCATGACGAAAATATTTTTTTCGGTCAGCAATGAATATGTTATATTAAATACACCAGAGATGCTGAAGCAATTACAGAAGAGTTTGAAAGGCAGCCAACATGGCTATACAGCTCGGAATAACAAATAACAAATTCTACAAGAGTTTGAAAGGCAGCCAACATGAGATACTAATTGGATATTCAATAATCTATACCATCTCCACCAAATAGCTTGAGCCACTTTGCATGAGAAAAGAACATGCATGTGAAATATCCTCTTCACCTTGACCAGACAAACAAGAAGCCAAGTCATCCTCTAAGTTAAATTTGTCTTGTATGAAGATTAATCTTTGTAAGTAACCTATCATACAAGACTCTTCAAATCATAAAAGAGACCTTATTTGAGATTTTGATTTGCCATAGCCACTTAAACACTTCCTTTTCATTTGATCCTACCTTTAAATTATGCAAGGCTAGATAAGTGGATTTAACCTTGAAGGTACATGGTGAGTTCAGGGTCCAAATCCAATACTCTTTTCCATGGCCTCCAATATTAGCATTATTAACCAAGGCAAAGAACTCCTCCACCAATTGCTTCTCCTACTCAAACCAACCTCTCCTCCATCTAAACTCTTAAACCCATCTACCATCTCTCTCCATTGACCCATCTTTTCTTCACATTTCTCTTTTTGTTCCGAATTAAGGAACAACCTTGCAAATTTATGTTGCAATCTCTTCCTCCCACACCACTTATCCTTCCAAAATCTAGTATGTGACCCATCTCCAATTTTCCATTCCATCATATCAGTCAAACCACATATCATTGTCTCCTCCACGCACCTTTTTTATGTCCCTCCATCAAATAGACTCATTAGATGTTGTACCATGGTCAATCAATCCTTGCCAACTCAAATACCTAGAATCTAACACTCTCTCTCAAAGCTTTATCTATTGTGGAAAAGATTCCACCTCCATTTACTAAGTAATATTAAACAAAGATAAGCCATTGACACCTAAGCCACCATTCTCCTTATGACAACAAATTTTCTCCCACTCAACCCGAGATATTTTTTCCCTCCCATCCTCACAACCCCACAAAAACCTCCTTTGAATATTCACCAATTTCCTAAAGATTCCTTTTGGATTTTTTTTATAAAGAAAAGATAAAAAGAAAAGGGGTAGAAAAGTGAGTACCAAATTAATCAAGCATACTCTCCCGACAAAGAAAATATGTTTTTGTTTCCATGATCCAAGTTTCTTGTCAAATTTGGTGATGATTGTTTCTGAAGTCTCCAACCTTCTAGGATTTGCACCAATAGAATACCCAAATACACAAATGGAATAGTCAAAATTCTACAATTTAAGTATTTTGAGAATTTCTTCACATCTTCCCTTCCCACTCCAATACTCCCAAACCTACTATTGTGGATGTTCATTTTCAAGTCGGATACAAATTCAAAGCATCTCATTATACTTTTTAGAACCACCACATTATCCACATTGAATTCTCCCACAAAGATTGTGTCATCTGCATATTGTAACAAATTCACCTTCACTTCCTTAGCCCCCACTTTAAAGCCTCTATAGAATTTCTAAAGACCGCTTCTCTCATCAAATCACTTAAGCCCTCGACCACAATAGTAAAAAGAAAAGGAACTAATGGATCTCCTTGTCTAATGATCATATATGGCTATAATATATCTCAACCTCGGAGAGTCTTGCACCTACACGACCTTTCTATATATTCCAGTTTCTTCTATGATCGTCTAGTATGAAAAAATTGTTCTTTTCGTATATATGTCTCCTCTCTAAATAAAAACAGTTCTTTTTCTACTCACACTTATACTTCCTTACAAACTCTCACATTTATATATCCATACATTAATGAGATTATATATGATGAAATTCTCATAATTTAATTAGACAATGTATATATTGTTGTTTGTGTTTGACACTTGAGTCCTTTAATCAATGTCTAAGATTTGATCTCCACTTTAGAAATGAAGTCCCAACCGATCAAGGTGATTACTTAGGTACCAAAATAGAAGTTCCAAATACTTCTATGTTGTAGCCTATAGCAATACAACTAATTAATGTGGGCAAAAATGGTTGATAGCATTAAAGAATCCTCCCACGGTAAAAATAAAAAGACTTAAATATGTTTTAATCTTTTACATTTGGGTCACTTTTATTTTTAGTCTCTCAAATTAAAATTTATTTTTAGTCTCTCAATTTTAAAAAATATTATTTTTAGTCTCTCTTCAACTATTTTTTTTATAGTTTGGATGGAATGTGATGATTTTTTATTGCAGAGAGAAAGAAATAAAATTTCCTAAAACATTTAAATATAAATCATATCATTTTAAAATTAATTTTAATCTAAATATTTCATAAAATCAATTTTATTTAAAATCAATTTTGTTAACTCTTCTTTAAACACAAACTATGTGTTGTTATATAACCAATTGTGTTGTTTTTTCCATTCACTATTTTTTATTATATCTCATTACAATTCAATTTTAATTCACAATAATCTATTATAACCAATTTTGTGTGCATATAATTGACTGAATAGTCAGTCCATTATAATTGATTATACAAGACTAAAGTATTTTCATTTCTAATCTTAATTTACTAGTCTCCATCTATACAAACCAAACAATGTCATAGTATTATTTCATTTGAATTTCACTTCTATCGGTCTCAAATCAAATAATCCAAAATTCTACCATATTTCCTATCGATTTCTCTCATCTCTATTCTTCTCTTTCCCATTTCCATCTACTTTATTTCTTTCCCTACTATGCCATAAAGTTTTAGACCTATTAATTAAATTACAGCCAGATAAAAAAAAAAAAAAGTTTTTGATCCGATGCTATGTTATATCCACGCTTTGATGGTTTTCAAGAATACATTCGCAGATCTATTAAAAGATAACTATGGCAGAATCTGAATATTCCTCATCGTGAACAAAAATACCAAATCACGTTCCATGCTGCTTTGCATCAAGAAATTATGAAGAAAGGAATTACTGTTTCATTTCTTTATTACCACCCGATGACATAACAGTGATCCTGTATCAATATGACAGCATAGCTGCATAGGTTACTCATGTCTGAATCGCACGTTGAAAGCATAGGGTCTATGTATGAGCCACACCTTACATAAAAAAAAATAAGAAAATAAAAAAAGCGTAGCCTCTAGAAGCATTCAGATAGGAGCCAAAAGGTAGCGACTAACATCAGTAACATGTCATTCCCATGATGCTCAAACGGGCCTAAATAATCGCGTACAGTATTTTTTTATTTTTTTTTATGATCCTAGGCCAATCACAGAAAACATTTGACCCCACTACAGAACAAGGTCGTCAGTGTGAAAAAACATGAATAGGCGTAATTAAATTCTGCCCACCTGTAATCTTAGTGCATGAAATTAAGCATCATGATTAACGGTGAAAAATTTTCTCTAATGTAATCTTGATTATATGATATACAGAGATTTTTTTTGTATTACATTATGTCTTTATTTATTTGGTTTTGCACCGAGATTTGAGTTATTTGCTCTGGCGTACGGTATTTTGTTTTATATTGAGTTGGTATAGTTGATGGGTTGCATCAAATTCCCGGAGAGGAAATAGGTAAGTGAGAAAACACAAGAAGAGAAATGGACAAGAAATAAAAGTTGTTTGGTAGAAAAAAAATACAGTAAAAATAAAAAATAAATATTTAAATTGAAGTGATTTAATAAGTAAAAAAAAAAAAAAATGGGACAAGCAGCCTATCCCAGGATGTTTCAGCAAAAAAAGCAAGAGAAGGCATTTCCATGCAAATCTTCTCATTCCAGAGGAGAATTTTTTGGCCATAAGACCCACCCACTTTTTTGAATATTTCCCCACGTTTTCTGAGATCATCACATTTCTGCACTTCTCTTCGTCCCCTCTCTTTTGCGCTACCAAACGTAGCCCTTGGTTCCTAATATTTGATACATCTTGTACTATAGGTTACTTACAACTTACAAACTACTAATAAATTTATATGAAATATAAATAAATATAAAACAGAAGTTTCTACATTATTTTAGGCTAAATTAAAAAATAGAGACAGCTCATTGAAATAATAATAAATAGAACTGTATTTTCAAGTTGATGACGAATGTTGTTTAATGACCACAATTGAAGTTGCTTTTAAAACATAAGGATTATGGATGAAAATAAATTAGACTATCTGATAGGAACTTATGACTTGAGCCTATATTAGGGATGAAAAACATTTTGTTCAAATCAAAGGGGCCTTAATATCTTTCAACTGAGAAGTTATGTTCAAGTCATCAGCCCAGTCGGACATGATAATTGTAAGCCTTATATACACTAGGGTTTCTATAATAATCAAATAAAATCACACTACATAAACATGTATACACCCTTGGACAAACTTTTTCCATCAATTAGTATTTGTGCCTCCAAAAGCTACACCAACATACTGAAGGGAAAAGCTGCAGAACATCAATGAGATTGATATTCCCCGTTTGATAGATAAATTGCCAAAAGAAAATGTCAATTCTAAGCAACAGTGCCAAAATATTCTTGCAAGAACTGATAAAGCTCTTCTGCCACCAAAGCAGGATACTCCTCTTGGGGAAGAAGAGCACCTGGCACTTCCACAAACTTGCTAACCCCTTTAGCTCCCTTGAGAGCTTCCATCTCAGCCTTAGACCTCTTGGGAGATCCTTTGGTTGATACAACCAGCACAGGTGTCTTTCCCTCCAAAGCCGCGAAGAGCTCAAGGAACTCCTCGCGAGATGTAACAGGATCTAATTGACCAGTCAGGAACGCGGCAGGCAAGTAACGTGCTCCCTTTCTTTTGGTCAATGCATATCTGCTTTCCACAATTCCTGGAGTCACATTGTCAGGGTTGGCATATACATGGGATTTGTACTGTGACTGGATTGCGTTCTCGTTGCTCACAAGCATGTTATACATCATCCAGCCAACAGCAGGGGCCTTTAACGTGCCTCTTAGAAGACCATACCTGTCAGGTTGATGAGGAAGAGAGAACAAATGTCAGTTATGTTGTGAGACAAGGTAAGGTGATCGTCACATACAAGGCTCTTGGAATATATATCAATGAAAATAATACAGTATTATGGGAAATCAAACGAAAACTGATGGAGGGAAAAATAGGAAGATCATTTAAGAGGCACAGTTCATTACATTGTTACCATGAGCAAGGAGATATATACACCATAGTTGTTAAGAGTCGCAGTATTTACAATTTGAATCACATAAATCCATAAGATTCAGAAAGCTAACAATTTATATCATGTGATGAATTGCAAATGACTTTGAATCATGCAATACATGCATGAATCGGTGTGATTTCATATCACCAATATGAATCAAACGATTCTACAATTCTTTATTATTATTGGTCATCTTGTTGCTGCGGCTTTGTTTCATCAATTCTCACCAAAAACAAAATTGAAAAATCATATAGAGCTTAAATTGTCAAATAAAAAGATCTATTGGAACAATGCGGAGCACACCCTATTTGATTATTCCAGTGCTCTGTTTTAATTATTCAGACACAGTTGCTCACTCCTTCACTCTATGAAACTTGTTTGGCTGTTCCATTACTCAAGTTTTATTCTTCTAACACAGGCTTCACACAGTCACTATATAACCTTATTTGGTTATATCATTGTTTTGTTCATTGTTACGAAATATTGGCTTTGGGCGGTCACTTTATGTGTCTCCTAACTCCTAAGGCAAAGAAAGGGTAGAACATTGTACTGTTCTGGACGATAGATTACACACAAAACATAATTACAGTTTGATGTCTATCCTAATGAGATAAGACTTTTGTTGTTGTTGTCATCTATAAACAATGTCATGCAGTGTTCTTGCCATGAGCTACCCGTACCATTTAGTGGGAACATACAAAGAATTACAACTTGTGAGTTTGCTTGGGTACTTCTGTGTCATGGGGTCTTTTGTTTATTAAGTTCTATCTAAGTTGATAGTGAGACTTGGTTGTGACTTATGACTTAAAATTTTGCTTGAGACTAGTTGTTACTATATAAATTGTTTTCTCAATTCCCGGTTTAGCATTATTACATCGAGCACCTAAAACATTTAAACAATACATTTCAAGCTATTTTTCATTTTACCAATGAATCTTACAATTCAATAGATTTACAATTCAGGATTAAAAAATGAGCCTGAAGATTCACGAATCCAAATTTGATAGACACAGATATAATAAAACCAGCACTGTATCCTTCTATTGCCTCAACAATTACAAAGAAATTTACCCTGAAGTTAATTATTTTAAATTTCAGTATAGAAATGTTTAAGCTAACTGGCTTAAATTTATTTTCCTTTCAGTAGAAACTAGAAAGCAATGCTACAGTATTTGGCAAGGAAAAGTATGTATGCTTAAAAGAGAGCATCAAAGTACCTTGTTTCCATATTGGAGTCTCGACCAAACACAATAGGGAGTGGACCAGCCCAAGTTGGTGCAACAGCAGCTATAGCTTTGGGCTTCACCAGACCCTTTTTTGCAGCACGGGCTACTATAGTTGCAGCGTGTCCTCCTCCAAAAATTATCAAATCATTTTCTAGTTTAACATGAACTATGTTAGTCATAAACACTAATCAATACAAAGACAGGACATATTCCACTACTCGTATAAACAAATATGCATCCCATAAAAAATTCACTCAAACAGAAGACAATGAAACAAAAGACATACTTGGCCCCCACAATTCATAACGTGTCACAACAGATAAAACAACATTAAAAAACATGGTAGCATGAAAATATCTACTTAAAATGGATACAACAATCCCTAGCTCCAGTGTGTAAAGACCTTCTCAATTTCCTAGAGCCAGCTTGAATGAAACAAATACTCTACGGAGATCTTTCATACCCACCACCACCAATCAAAAACACTAGAACACGAAGAAGAGCAAAACCAAAAGCCTTAGAAGCCTGGCAAGCAGGTATGAATTATATATTTAAAAACAACATAAAAGAATAACTTAGTAAAGTTTCTCAAACACATAATCTACTGCACTGAAAGTTGATTCCTCATATCCAACAATTAAAGGGGAAAAAACGAAACCAAAAGCCTTGGAAGCATGGTTGTCAAAATTCTCGAGTTAACCCTTAAACTCTTCCGATTTTACAAGTCTACACAGACAAAATGAGTTAACTCTTTAGTAAACTCATGTAAACTCGCATAAACTCTCGGGTTAGGTAGCGAGTCAGCGAGTTTGAAATCAACTATAATTCTTACCCTCCATAGACCCCACAACGATAATGTTTTTCCATGACTCAAACAATTTGAAGAAATTAACTCTTTTTTAAAATGTTTTCACTTTAATAACTTATGTTTTTATAAACTTATATATAATTTGGTCATATATGTATTTTCATATTATTTAGTACTAACGTACTGTTACACTTTATTATTGTGATTTTTTATTTGGCCTTATTATGCAGTTCAAATGTTAAATTGTTGTTGTGGTAAGAGTATTTTGTTAAGTCTATATGTCATTAATAGATTTTTAATATTATTTTTCTAATATGTAAACTCTTACAAGTTTACAGAAGCTCTGTGAGTTTAAGTAAACTCTTGAGTTTGACAATCTTGCTTAGAAGCCTGGAAAGCAAGAATTATATATTCAAAAAACAACATAAAAGAATTATTTAGCAAATTTTCTCAAGCACATAATCCAATGCAGTAAAGTTGACAATTGGATTTTAGTCTCTAAACTTCTTAATTAACTAAAAAGTCATGCATAAATAGATAGAGAAGTAAACAAATTGAAACTGCCCAAAACAAGTAAATTATGAAATTAATTATAAGCAAATATTCTTAAAAATATATGGATAATATCATCATAATTATTAATTGCAACCTAATTATACTACGTTTTTATACAATGATGTTAAAAGAAATATAGTTCAAAACCATAAAGATTAATCATGTGTTAAGTGAAAATTATTACAAAATAGAATGCCTCCCCCCCCCCCCCCCCACCAGTACCTGGTTGTTTCATTGGTCCATTGGGTGAATTGATGAAATCAACCAGAAATTTTTCCAAGACATCAGCGTTGTAATCCATCTTTGGCCGATCAGAATAACCCAGGCCAGGCCAATCAACAATAGTTGCCCGCCAATTGGTGTTGCCATTACGTTGAACAATGTCTCCAGCCACTAGTCTCCATTCCTCGACCATGCTAACATCAGAAATGGTTGGCATCATCAAGATATTTTGGGGAGGCTCCGGACTCTCCTTTACGTGCTCCTCGTAATAAATGTTTATAAAATTGTCCTTGAACTTCCATTGCCAATTGCTAGTCTGATGGGTAAAGGAAAAAAACCATGTATGTGAGGCAAGAAATGATTACAAATTCTAACACAAGTCTTCGAAATTTTCAATCACAATTAACCAGGAATCCAAATTTCAACCTTTAATAATCAAATGAAAAGACAGTAAGCCAATGAAGCAAAACCAATAGAATGTTTATTGCATAAATCAAATACATAATGGACATCTGAATTTCTGATAAACTGTAGTCTTGTTTCTTAAATCCTAGTAAAACACTAGACCTAAAAGCACACCTATCAGTCTGGTTTCTTACTTTATCCTTTAAATGGGTGAACGTGAGAATTAAATTGATCAGTGTTAAATTGATGAGAGAAAAACAAAATTTAGCAACGAAGAAATACACAATCATTCCACTTTGCCCACATGTCCAATGAATAATCTTCCACACATCCACGAATTCAGTACAACAATTTAAGGAAACAGAGAAAATAATTTGGAGAACACAATTGGTAAGAATGGAATAAAGCCATCAACAGTTAGAGGGGCTAGTCGAATCTCACCTTCAAAGGGGAGGATTTGTCGTTGGTAGAGACGTTGGAATAATCCAGAGTAGTTGAAGCCCAAATCTTTACGGGCTTAAGGAGTCTGACAGAGTGAGGGTAAAAGGGTCTACGAATTTTGGAATAAAGGTTCAATTTTGGGGATGAAGGAGGCATAAATGTTGCGGAGAGAGCCATTAGAAGGGATAGTGGTGAAAGCTGAAAATGAAGAATTCAACAATGAGACCTAAAGTTCAAGGTTAGGATTAGGAACACAACCGTAGCAGAAAATGCTGACCGCGAACTTGGTGAGATTTTTGGTCGGGGTTGGTAAAATCACAGTCACAGCTATGCTAACTAGGTGTCCGACACTGTGTTTCGAAATATCTCATCTATCGTTCATGCTGTTTTCGGAACAGAAAACCAACACATTCTGTAAAATATTTGTATTAGTAAAAATAATTTATTTAAAAACATTGATAATAAAAAATTATACTTTCAAACTAACTATAAAATATATTTAAAAATGTGCTGCTTCTACTTTTCTTTTAAAAATAACACTTAGCCATAAAGCTTCTATAATACACTTAAAAACTTATATGCATTAAAAGAGTTTTTACAAGTTTGTTTAAGTTTATAAAAATGATATATGATTTTTTTAAAAATTTTTAATCTATTTCAAACTTTCAATACATTCTATGGAAAAACTATTAAAATATATTTTTAACTGATTTTAATAAATTTCCCAAGATAACATATAAATAAACTCCTTTTATTAAGTAAGAATGTATTTGGATAAAAACATAATTAAGTAGTTCATAATAACTTATTAACTTATTATAGGAGAGTTTTTTTTATAAGTTAGTAGCGAAACTTGTTAAGCTAAGCTAAAAACTTATATAGAGATCATGTGTTAGTTTAATAAAAATAAGTTTAACCAATAAGGGTGTCATTATTAGTATATAATTTTGTCCCTTAGTCATGCAATCGTGATTTTAATCTTTGACTAGTGTATATGAAAATAAAAATAAGCTTAATTTTGTACAAGCTCTTTTAATTTTTTTTCCTTAATGCTTATTTAAATTATTTATCTAAACCTGATCATTATTTTTTTTAAGGTTTAAATAAATGACTAATTCTCATAAGCACGTAAATATTTTGGTCTCATAGCTTCTTTTGTTGATTTGATTGATTATATTTGCATTTTAATTTTATGCTAGTCCATTTGCCACCTGCACTATATTTGGATTCGGGAAGTAGTAAGAAGAAAAAATTGGTTGAAAAGGATGCTGAATAAATTTGTCATGCTCATCTTAATTATGTCCTCTTATCTCTGCATCATGTCCCAGCATACAACTTCCATGTACAGTAAAGTGTGCCGAGTAAAAGGATGGAAAATATGAAGCAAAAGGAGGGTAGATTCTTAAATGTAGCATATTGGTTTATTGTATAATAAAATGGATGCAGCTGTAACTTGCTAGTGATGTAATGCAGTAATGAAATATAATTTATATATATATATATATATAATAGCTCTGCCTTGCCCTTTTTTAGCTAACATTTCCTTTTGAATTTTGAGGAAGAGAAAGATATTAATTAGTGGAAGGCTCTATTTTTTATGAACATCAAGGATATTTTTTATCTCCTTTAAAAAAAATAGATATTTTCTAACTAATAACAATAGACTAATCTCTTCCTAAGAGTAAAGATTATCAAAATAGGTTTTTCTTCTTTTTACAAAAGATTTTCTCTACACAGAACTAAGAATCAAACCTGATAAGCATGATTAAAAGACCTAACTATCTACTAACTATGTTAGACTTTCTTGTTAATTCAACTATAGGCGTCAACTAAAAAGGTCGAGGTATAACCGGTCATTAGAAAGTTCACCAAATTTATATAAATGGAGAACACTCTTATTGCCTTGTCTACTAGCATTTGAGGTATCATGGATGCCATGGAACTATGTTCACTAAACCGTTTCAATGAATTTTTCATCATCTTCTCATTGAAAATGTTCCTACCACAACTAGGAGCCGCCTCTACTATCATAGACCACTTCATTTCACTGCTGCTACTACAACAACTGCAACCTCTCCCGGCCAAACTATTTCTGCAAGCCGTGATAATGGACCAAGGGCATTGTCCTCCGTAATGTCCCTATAGGCAACAATTACCACTGAACTCCAATTCTAATGGCATGTGGGTGTCCATAGATTCAATCAAACCTTGGTTTAGAGGCGGGTGCACTGGAACAAGGAGCAAGGGATCACTATGGTGATCATCATCACCATGAAGAATTGAAGTGGCTGGAAAATCTAAGTGGTGTGGCATTTGGGAGGCCTTAAGCAACAAGTCCATCAACTAATTGAAACATTCCATGTTTCTTTGTCTCCAAGAATCATTACCATTGAGGGTAAAAGATATGTTTGACAATTATTTTTGTTGTGACCATAATTATTGCATTTTGAATACCTCAATAAAGTGTTGCTCGTTGCTCCTCTCTAGTTTGTATGACTTTGTTGGTCATCATTTTCACTTCTTACCTCTTTTTGTCTTCCAACAGGTGTCATGTACTCTAGAGTCTAGAATGATGGTAGAAAGACCAATAGTTATTGGTTATATTTCTTCTCATTTAATGAGCATTACCATTTCACCATACTTCTCCATTAATGGCAGAAAAATCACTTGACAGGACAACTAAATGCTTCTCTAGCGGCCATTTTATTATACCATCATGCATCGCACATCATGTATATTAAATTTTTGTGATGTCGTCAGTATTGAACTAATAAGCCAATTAGGTGAAAATCAGGAAACAATTGTGAGTTTTCCTTATAAACTAAGGCAGTCAAGTCTAGATAAACTACTACCTCAATCACCTCTGTCACCAGTAATCTCTGCAAGAACAAAATCCATATTTGAACGAGTGGAAGCGGCTTCTATCTCTCACAATGACTTCTACTTTATAAACTTAAGAAATCAGCTTCATCACAGTATGGCAGTCCCCACAAACCCTCAGGTTCTTCACAATTCTTAAAATCCTTCCCTTGGGAAGTTTTGCTATTCCAAAAGCAGCAGCAAGCTTCTCACTGTGCTTAGAAACTGAATCTTCTTTTTCTTCCTCTTCAATATCATGCAGGACACTCCTTAGCTGTGGTGCATAACCTGCTTCTGTTCTGAGTCTCAACATTATTTCCCTCTGTTTATCACGAGCCTCTTCCGTAACCTCATTAGGCTTTTCACCAGCCACAAAACCATAAATGACCTAATCAATTTCATTCATGCTCCAACCAGGAGTTTTTTTCATGCTATGTTCAGTCATCATTCTTCTTATGCTGGAAACATCCTTCCATTTCCCTGCAACGGCATAAACATTTGAGAGCAGTACATGATCACCAGAGTTTTCTGGATCCATTTCAGCAAGCCTTGCTTTCACAAGCTCTGCCATTTCAATATTACCATGAATGCTACAAGCCCCAAGGAGAGTCTTCCAAATGATTGCATTAGGAGAAACTGGCATTTCACATATAACTCATAGGCCTTCTGCAACCTAGCAGCTCGACCATACAGACCAACCATGCAACCATAATGCTCCATGGCAGGCTCAATACCATACTAATTCTTCATCGTAGAAAATCAACCACACCCTTCCTCAACCAAGCCACTATGGCTACAAGCATACAGTAGCGATATAAAAGTAATACCATCTGGCCTAACTTCGGATTCTTCCATCTCATGAAAAAGCTGTATTGCCTCTTCTCCACAACCATGCATCGCAAGTCCCGCTATTATTGATGTCCAAGACACAATGCTTCTCGCCACCGGCATATTCTGAAAGACTAACCTAGCCATAGCTACATTCCCACACTTGGAGTAGGTATCTATGGTATCTATGAGAGCATTATTTACAGAACCAACATAAAGAAACCCAGCTTTCTCCACAAACCCATGTAAAATCTTCCCAAACTCAAACGCCCCAGCCTGTGCACAAGCGGACAGCACCCCAGTGAGGCTCACCTCATTTGTCCCAATTCACTCGCGCAGCAACTCCCTGAAAAACCCAAAAGCCTCGTCAAAACAACCATTATGAGAAAACCCAACAATCATAGTGCTCCAAGAAACCTCATCTCTCAGAGGCATTTCAGAAAAAACTCTCCTTGCCAATCCAAGCTCGCCTGCTTTGGCATAACCAGCAAGCATCGCATTCCACGAGGTCACGTCCCGCGCGCCTTCCACGTGACCACGTTTGGTTCAGACATTTCATCGAACACCTATCGCGCGGAACGGGAGTCCCCGCATTCAGCATACATGCTGATCAACGTTGTCCCGACAAAGATGTGGGCGTCGAAGCCGTGGCGGAAGGCTTGGGAATGCAGCTGAATGCCGGGTCTGAGGTGGCGGGAGTTGGCGACGCCTTTGAGGGCGAAGGCGAAGATGAAACTGTCGGGGGAGAGGGTGGGTTGACGGCGGAGTTGGATGAAGGGGTGGAGGGAGGAAAGAGGGGTTTGGGAGAGGGAGAGAGCACGAATGAGGGTGTTGTGCATGAAGGTGTGGGGGTTGGGGAAGTGGTGGAAGAGACGGAGAGCGTCGGTGATGGTGATAGCGCAGGGGAGAAGGAGCTTGCCGAAGACAAAAGGGTCTGTGAAGACCGGTTTTGCAGATTTGGGCGTGGATCTGCTTCGTGGGTTTCAGGCTGCTGCACCTGCTCAGCAGTGAAACCCATGCTTCTTCCATTTCCTAAACGGATAAAACATAAGTCTTGAACTATTATAAATGATAAATATCTAAATTCATTATAGAGTGATGCAATCATAAATTGGTCAAAAATACAAATTTAGTCCTTAAATTATAGGATCATGTCATTAAATTTAATTTGTGAGATTATTTTCATTAAGTTATAGCGTTCAAAGATTAATTTGATAATAAATTATATTTTGTAGGATCAATTTGATATTAAATTATAAAGTTTGAGAATCAATTTGTCATTAAATTATTTTTAATATTAATTTGTTAAATTTTTTATATAGATCTAAATTTGAATGTTTCTTCTTCCAATGATCAATTTGTCAACGCCTCACACTTTTAAGGACAAAATTGACTATTTATACCTGGGACTGGATAAACGGGTTCAGGTCCATGGACTGACCCGCAGTTCGCGCGGGTAACAAACCGATTTTTATAAATAGTTCATGGTTATGCAATATTTTTGGGTCCGCCCCGCTTAACCTATGGACTATGTGGGTTTGGCCCACGGGTTGCCCGTAAGCCCACTCAATCCATGATTTGAGAATCCCACCAAATACAGCACCTTAAGACTCTCGCTTAATCTAGATCTTTCATTGTTGACTTGTGATATTTTGAGCATCTAAATTACAACTATGACTTCCAAATCGGCATTTAGTATTGACTCACGGGTGTTTAACAAATATCAAACTAGGCTTCTTGGTGATAATGTGCAACCCTTTATATGTACTAAAAATTGGTTACTAGGATTTGATGAGCAAGGTAAATAATGTGTAATAATTGTTGTCTTTTAATCACTTAACTTAAGTTTATTCAAATATTTATTATCGTTTTGAGTTTTAAGAAAAGAATATGAAGATGTGGAGATGGTGAAGGTTCAGGCTACTTCAAATATAGAATCATTCGTAAGAGATGTTTAATTTTCATATTTTAGATTTATTGTTTGGATTTTTTTGTTAAGACATTATTTATTGATGTAATTGACTAATTGTTGATATTTTATTTACATTTGTGTTGAACTTAATTTGATTGTGTTGCATTTTTATTGAAATTGAAATTCTTTTAAAACTAGATCTGCGGATCGGCCCGTTTGATCTGCGGGATCCGTGGGACGGGGACAGACCAATTTATTAGATCCGTATAAAAATACAAGGTGGGCTGACCCGGTCCGCTGCTAATGCGGGCTTACGTGGGGCGGACCGACCCGCTTACCCACCTCTATAATTATACCTATTATAAAACAAAAGTAAAATAAAAATTAATTTTAATTTTAATTTCTCATGCCACTAAAAATTAAATATAATTTTATTTTAATTTTCTGTTAACCAGATTCACTTATAAAGTATCTCCAAATATTTATGTTCTCTCACTAAAAAAATATTTATATTCTAAAGCAATACTATGTACATTAACGCAAGTACTAACGGTTTGTGTTTTTTTATTGGGATTCGAATCGTGACTTTAAGTATGTAAAAAATCGTGTTTGAAAGAAAAAGACTCATATATGCGTTTCGACAAAGATTAATTACTTTTGACAGGAACTTCTTCCTACTAATACCATAATCTAAAAAAAAACTCTGTACACATTCTCACCTCAAGCAGATATTTGCTCAAAATTGTTCACTTGATTTGTCAACATAACTCCGAGCAAAAGAGAGATCGTATGCCCTGTAATGCCATCCAACTTTACACCCTCGTTTGGTAAACAAAAAGGAGTGTAGTAGAGAATAATGAAAGTTAGTGATGTTCTTATCATCAGTGTATCATCATCTCGGGATTGCAGGATAATTCTGTTCCTCTTTAGCTACTTGTTACACAATAGTACACAAGAATGATATTCTTCATCGATGAAACTAAAATTCTTCTGCTTCATAAATCATAGCAGATAGGTCTAAGGAGAAATTATTAAGTGACCTGGATCAACACATATTCATGGTCCTAACCAATGATTACATAATAGTACATATTTAAATTTTACAATTTACCGTAGGACTCATTCTCTTTGAAAATTATCAGACCTTCATAAGGGGAAGTAAATGTAGGGCGGAAAGCTAACTACTCAAGGAGGTCAATTTTGAGACATTGAGCATATGAATCTTTCATCCTGACTTTGTTACCCACGCTAAAATTCCCAACAATTAATCGAAAGATAATAGGTGACAGAGGCATTTCCTCACAGCTTTTCTTATGCTTGCTTTTTTTTCCTTGGCTTTCTGAATAAGCAGAACCTTCTTGACAATATGAGAGTAGTATGTTCTGACATCAAAATGATGCACATATGTTTTGCTGGTAAATATGTGATACATCTACATGAAGTTTATGCAAATCCTGTATATGGGTTCCTTTGTCTGATTTCCCTGAAGCAAGAAACAGTTTTTGGGATCCTGTGTGTGGGGAGTTAACCTGCAACAAGAGCACCCCATTGACATACCTACACTATAGATAGCATGGAGAAAACCAAACTGCAGCTACATTTTTGAGGCAGATAGCATCAAGTCAACATATTTCAAATACAAAGTTTGGCAACACATTTAAAACATTTCATCACACGGCACAAAACCAGTTGTGTAAATTATGCTCATTCTAGTAGAATTAAGCTTCAGATGATTCAAGTGTTTCTCTTCCCTATCTCTTCCCTATAAATCTCAATATAATTAGCTCTATGTAATCGTATTACTTTTATATATTAATAAATAAATGGTGCCATTGACAGAGTCATAAAGAAAACGTTGAGAATGAATAATAAATTCCAAAAAAATTGAACAGAAAGGATGTATGCATAGGATAGACTACCATTAGAATAAATACTGTCTACAGGTTGAATATTTACAATGTGTTGTATTGATATTTTTAAATATACGAAAAAATTAAGAAGTATAAACCAAAACAAATGTATAACATATATTCAAGGAAATATTTTAAAATTATTAAAAAAAATACATAATTAATTCATGTAAAATATTAAATTTACGTTTTAAAATAAACATTTTTAAAAATTTTAAAAATAAAAAACCAGTTTAAATAAAATTAAACTAAAAATTAAAAATGAATCACACGTTTTTTTTTTTTATAAAAGTTCTATTTTTTAAGTGTGTTATTTCTTTTAAAGAGTTGATAAGATATAAATTATATAAAATCATTCAAGCCAAATATATAAGTAATGTTAGACTTTGATGTTCCAAATATCCTTTTCTTTAAAAGTAGAAATTCCTTCATATAACTTTTATGAAAACTATTTTCAAAGTGTTTGTGATTTTTTAACATTTTTGTTCATTAAAAAATGCTTTTACTTTTAGAAAACTCTTAAAATTTTATTTGATTCTGAATTCTTCATTTAACAAAAAGGGAAATTAAAAATTAAAAGATTCGAATGAAAATTATTCCTTCGTCAAAAAGGGAAACTATAAAATTAGAATAAATATATTTTTTTGACAGAAAAATTAGAATAAATATTAAATACTGTGTAAATACATATAAGCTTGAATATTAACCATTTATGTATCCACGTCACCTTTTTCAAAAGACGAAAACACCCCTCAATGTACACTTGTCCGAGATACCCTATTTATACTCGTCAGCGAGAATTTCGAGCCTAAACCCACAAAACCCTAACCATACACTACTTTTCTTTTTTCCTACACTTTTTCGCTTGGCTTCCTCTGCCACGCCAAACAATCCCAGGCTTTTGAAAACGCGCGTTTCAGGCGAAGATGGTTGGCGACAACACGAAGAAGTTGATAGTCGCCGAGAATTTGGAGGATAGCATCGACGGCGAACTCGTCCTCTCCATCGAGAAGCTGCAAGAAGTCCAAGACGAGCTCGACAAGGTTTCTTTCACCATTTCCAATTCCACGTCACCATTCTATGCTTCTTAACTCTCAATTTATCAATATCAATTGAATTCATGTTTTCCACCATTTTAGGTTTTCATGATTCATAAATTTTATTGGTTCCTCGAATTAACGTAAACCTAGCGTAGTATGAATTCTGTATTGATGATGAATTTGAATTTGAATGTCGTTGTAGATCAATGAAGAGGCGAGTGATAAGGTCCTCGAAGTAGAACAGAAGTACAATGAGATAAGGAAGCCAGTTTACGATAAGCGAAATGAGATCGTCAAATCTATTCCTGATTTCTGGTTCACTGCTGTGAGTTTATTTCTTTTTGCTGTTAATTTGATTGTTGTTATGATGGTTAAACATTAAAATTTTGATTTATCTTTGTTTTGCTTGTGGTGTAGTTTATGAGTCATCCTGCCCTTTGTGATCTTCTGAACGTAGAGGATCAAAAGGTTTGGCTTCTTTCCTCACGCTTGCTGAAGTTTTGCGATTATGTTAAATTTTGTTAGATTCGGTTTATTTATTTACTTAGGGTGTTTTGTGAGGTTTACATGAGAGTGCATCCAATGTTTTTATTCCTTTGATTACTGATAATACCTGTTGATGAAGTTTAATTCATTTCCGGCATCCTTTGTTTGGTAGATATTTAAGTATTTGGGTTCTCTTGATGTTGAAGATAATAAAGATGTCAAATCAGGCTACTCAATCACCTTTGTAAGTTTTCCTTGCTCTCTTTCTCACCCTCCCCGAAAATAAAAATTCCCTTGTCTTTACTTAAGTGGTGCTTTTCTTTGTAGAAGTGATTTATGGCCTGTGTGAAGTCATGCTTGTTTTATTCATCGAAGAATAACCAGATGTTAATTTTCTACTGACAAAAATGACCAGTTTTTAATTATTTCTTGTTCAGAATTTCAATCTCAATCCCTATTTTGAGAATGCAAAGCTTACAAAGACCTTTACCTTCCTTGAAGAAGGAACAACAAAGATAACTGCTACCCCCATAAAATGGAAAGAGGGCAAGGTAAGGCTATGAATTCACTTTTTCTCCCCTATCAGCATCTACAGTTTTGATTTTGCTTCTTTTTTTTTTTTTACTTTGATACATAATCCTTAAATGTACAGGGATTACCCAACGGAGTTGAACATGACAAGAATGGGAAGAAGCGGGCTCGTATTGATATAAGGTTGATGTCTAAATTTGTATTTTTATTTTTAATTTTAGAGCACGGTAATATAATAAACAAGGAAAGCCATGGTCATCCATACATTTTAGTTTGTAAATGAGGCCACTTGAGCCTTTTCTTTTTGAAAAAGGAAAACATAATCTACTGCCGGAGTTTTCTTACCTACAAATTTGTCTGTGATCACAACTTCATGCATTACATTTTGAATTGATCAATTAGCAGATCAAGAAAGGGCACCTAGTTAGTGATGCTTACTTGGAATTGGATCACTAAACCATATTCCACTTTTGATTCAGAAGACATGGTTTGCAATACAGTACCCATTTTTTCAATATGATTCTCCCTGTAAAACTATTCTATGTTGTAGCATACTTTTCTAAATGAGAATAACTATTTAAAAGATTAGAATATGGAAAGTATTGACCTGTGAAATGTTGGTAGACATAATCTTTTTATATCAGTTAGAAGTCTCCAGTCTTGTTTTGAAAGCTTAAGCAAGACATAGAATAAATTGGCAAAGCAGATACTGCAGCTTTTAATAAAACTTCTTTTTTGTGTGTGTGGACATCTTAATTATTGGTTAGTTAGTTATTACTTATTAATTATATTTGAAGGAAATCTTATTAAAGCTCCTTTCGTAAATAGTACATGGAACCAATGATTAATATTTTAATTTTCTTGTGCCAATAAATGCAGTTTCTTTAGTTGGTTCAGTGACTGTGAGCAGAAAGGTGATATGGATGAAATTCATGACGAGGTATATTTTTTTCTGGTCTTATAAAAAATTTTCCAGATTGAAGTTCTTTAGTTATTTTTTTTTTCTTCTTCACATTAGTCTTAAAGCAATATTTCACTCTAAATGCAGGTTGCAGAATTAATCAAGGATGATTTATGGCCAAATCCACTCACTTATTTCAACAACGTAAGTTAAACTTTTCACTTTTTGTATCTTCTCTTTCATGAATAGCTGTTCTACTTTCAGATTGCACGTATTTATCCCATTTATTTTTTCCATTGTGTTTCTAATGCTAATTGACTCTGGAACAGGAGCTTGATGAAGAGGATGTTGAAGCTGATGATGAGGTAATTGAAGTTCCATTTTTCTTACAAAAAGTATAGGTGATTGACAAATATGATTGGAGTATCACTTTTTATGTTTTATGGAACCTGACAATTGCTGGATCCATGCTGAATTCATCCAAAATTCAGTCAATGGATACGCAATTTAATATGCAATTATTGGAGGCAAAGTTTAATGTTGAGCATGTACAAGGCACTTCTAGCAGTCATATTTTGAACTCCAGAGGTTTAACTGAATGCTTTAATTTCTGTTCCTGTTTTTGTATAGTACAGATGTTAATATAAAGAAAACGAAACTTGAGAGTTTAGATTGTCAAATCACCAATGTGATGTAAATTCCATTTAATAACTGTTAGAATATATGAAAATATTTTATTATATCTTAAGAATATATTAGACTAACCTTAGGATTAGTTTCTCTTTATCTGTTGTGATTAGTTACCATATTGTACTAGTACTATAGATTTTATGAATATATCAAATCAAATATATAAATATGTTTTAATACATCTAAAGATAATAAACTCACTGTTTCATTCTCTTTTATCTGTTTTCCTCCCGCAATGTCTAAAAGTATATAATTTCAACAATAACAAGAGATTTTTCTGTGAAGACACAACAAAATGCTAAAAAGTTGTAATCATCATATTCATGATCTGAAAACAACAAAGAATATGAACTCATTTTAAGATGTTTGATTCCAAAAGAAAAAAAAAATGAGTTGCCCCGCTGATTGTTATTTTACCTAAGAATTACATTCTTAAAGTATTAAAGTCATGCTAACTTGTATTTTAAATTAATAATATTGCAACTTCCTAAATATCTTCATATCAAGTATAATTCTCATTGGCAGGAAAACGATGAGGATGACTCTGAAGATGATGACCAAGAGGAGAATGACACTGGGAGTGAGGATGGCAATAACAGTTGAAAAAATGGATTATGGTGCTGTTTTCTGTTTATTTATCTGGTTGAGTATGTAAGTAGGCTTTTGGGCATGGTGACCGTTGCCATTTTTTCAAGGTTTATACCCTCAATGAATGATTTGCGGTATAATATACATTATCGTAATTTGTATACAAGAAGAATCAATTCTAAATTGACAACTTGAATTCTAAAATTATGAAACATAAGTTTTTGGAATTGGATTTATAATCCGAATTTTTTTAGTATGGCGAAAGGAACTATGGAGAGATATATAGAAAGTTTATTTCTAATCGTAACTAAATCTTTCATTTTTTATTTTTTTTTGTATAGTAGAGATTGAAGCAAAATAGTTATTAAACGATTCTTTTAGTTTACTAGAGACATCTACATTTTTTTAGCTCAGATGGAAATATTATGCTTTTCCTGAAGATTCTATTAAATAGAAATAGAGAACGAAGTAATTAGAAAAAAAATATAAATTATTATAATACTGCTCTTCTAGACTCAAGGTGGAACTATATACAAAGTGGTTCTCTGATCATAATTTGTTAATTAACCTGTGAAGTTGTTTCCCTGGTTTCATCCTTCACGCACTGTTTTTTGTGATACTAGTGACATACTAGCCCTCTCTTGTGGAATTACATAGTAAAATTACAGTATTTGTTGTATATTTGGATTTCTTGGCATAAGGATTACCATTCAAGGCATTTTACCGATATTGAACCATTTCAAATGCTATGTTGATCTATTTTCCTCCGACCTGATGACTGTAGTTGGAATGATCCTTCCATCCCTTTTCTGCTGCATGTTTCATTTGAATTTATGTTAAACATAGATACAGTCACCCTTGCAGTCGTGGTCAGTTGAGACTTTTTCTATGCAAAAAGCATCAATACATGTTAACGTGTGGAGCCGTCAAATTGTGACATGAGTATTCCGTTCAGGTTGCTGCCCTGATAAAATTGTACTGTAGTTGGAATTAGGAGGAAAAAATCTAGACAATCTTCTTGAACATATCAGACTGCCTCATTAATACAAGTTTTTTGTTTTTCTTTACGTGTAATGTCGTAGTTACTTAATGCTGATGCAATAATGAGTGCTTGCACTACGGAACAAGATTGCCATATCCCAAAATTTACTATTTTCAGAAGCCTGCGAGCATTCGAATGTGAAATTAAATTTCCTTCTAGGCTCATGGAATTCAAGCGTACCTTGAACCTATGCAGGCAATTCTAGGTATTCTTTACAACGTCGTTCGTGGCACTCCCAAGCTTTAGAATTTAGGCATTTCTCAAGCGCTTGTCCACCGATTTTAATACGATTATTTTTATGCATATATCGGGATATGTTGAATTGTTGCTTTATCTCTGTAAGAAATCAAGTTTAACTACGGTACTTTTTTTGTTTAACTTCCACTTGTCCACTTGTAACTACGGTACTTTCATTTTAGTTGCACTCTTTTTTTTTTTTCTTTTTACAAATCTTTTCACTGTTAGAGTGTATAATGTGAGAGGTCAACCCCAAAAGTTAGCTCAAGAGGTGAGGGTTGTCCCTCACTTATATATTCTAATGTGAGATTATTTTTAGCCGATGTGAGACTTTGATTATTTTCAACACACCCCCTCACGTCAAGCACTTCTTAGACTTAATGTGTGAACAACAAATAGTGGGTGTTTGTGATCACATCGGTTGTCTCAATCTTTGGAGTGCAGCTCATATATCTGTTGGACAACTTCATGTCAATTGGTTTTAAGATGAAATCTAACAGATTCTATTCATCAACTCGCATGAATAACATAACCGGTGGGTGACTTGCGTTGTTAGTAGTTGAAATGTTTATTTTATCGACAGATTTTACCAAAATACTCACAAGGAGTTTTTTTATAAAAAAAAATACACAAGGCTGAAGGCTCAACCGGAAATATACTACACGGTTGGGCTAAACCATGCATTGACTAAGCCCGATCCATATATTGGGCCAAACTCGACAAACATCTTTCAATTTTAAACTCGAAGTTTCAATTTGAGACGAGAGGCCATGCATTCTGGGGGCACATATATAATGTGATGTTGATGTGGGTGCTATTATGGACTTAAAAAAAGGTTGTGTGTGGTATTTCATGAGTTTCTGTGCAGTTTACCACAGGCAGCATGTATTATTATTATGCTATGACAATCTCAGAAGATTGACTAGTCAGTGGCCCCTGGATATTGGCAATGTACTTGCTAACGAAAAATCTTTTTCAAAGTTGAATAGAGTGAAGTGAAGTCACCAGCTCAGCTGAATTGTACTAGTGCACTATGTCTATACCCATACATAATCAAAGGATATTTGTTACCTTTTTGGTTGGTTGGTGCTTTATGAGTATGTTTGCAATGCCCAGTGGAACAAGTTGGGATTCATTCTTCAGTAGCCAGCAATGTTTGTTGCCTCTTCTAAAATTGTTGCTTCACTTGGATTGTAGATATCATCATAGAGACACATCGAAGCAAGGAGAGACATAATTCAAAATTGAAGACCCACGTGTTTTATATATATATGGACCACAAATTTTGCACCACATTAAATCAAATGGTGGCATTTACGAATTGACCATGACGTAGTATGCAGGTGAAAAAGTATATATAATGCGTTAAACTTCAAGTCAACATCAGTGTTCCCAACTTGGCCTCAAGGCTGGCTGGTTGCTACTCATCAATTTATTCACTTCCTTTTAGGTTTTTTTTTTCCTTCCCCTAATTGAGTAATTTTCGATCTCATAGTTAAGCGTTTTTCGTCCAGGAAAAATTTTCTGTATAAAAATAAGTAATTAGTCTAGTATGCAATGTTAATATAGATAAGGAGAATTAATTAATATGCATCGTCAATATAGTTTTGTGCTTACATTCACTTTCTTAAGAAGAAAAAAAATCTTCAAATATAATGAAATCTGTTGAGCAATAAATACTTGAATAGAATATCTTTATCAGCGAAACTTTGAACTATCATTAAACAATTTGCAGGAACTTTTAACTTTTTGCCAGAATCAATTCTCATCACTATACTAACATTCACAGTTATACTTGAGGTTTTATTGATGTATTAAAAAGATGTTTAGCATTTTTTTTTTCCTTTTCAGAAAATTAGTGCATTAATTTTAATGAAAAATAAACTAAAAAGAAGTGAAAAAAACCAATCAACTTTAATTAAATAAATTTTTAGTAATTTTTCCCTTTTCAGAAAATATTTTATCAACATTTTTGGTTACAAGATATTTTATGATCGATCAGCATAAAGATCACCTCAATTCTATTTATTTTTTAAAAAGATCATATCTTACAAACTAGGTTTAATTACTGTTTTATTTCGTGAATTTAAGAGGATGATTTTTTTTACTCCCTGGAATTTAAAAATACTTTTCTTAATCCCTAAATTTTGATAAATTATTTTTTTAGTTCAACACATAATAAATTAACACTTTATATTAATTGTTAATACTTTGTGATAATTTTTAAACACTTTATAATAGTTTTAAAATGTAAATTTAAAATGAACCAGCATTATAATTTAATTTGAACAAATAATTTATTTAATTTATTGTCAAACTAGTTTCAACAATTTTTAAAGTAAGTGTACAAATTAATCATTGGTATCAAAGCTAATTTTAAACAAATTTTAATTATTGTTTTAGTCTTTAAATTTGGAGTGTGTGTCTTTTTAGTCTCTAAAATTTAAAACTATTTTTTTCTTAAATTTTGACAAAAAAATTTTAATTGATACTTTGTGATAATTTTTAACTGTCATAAATTAATTTTTATTTTTTAACCACGTGAATTTGTATTTCAAAATTATCATAGTGCTAAAAGAATCATCATAAAATGCTAAAAATTGACATAAAATATCAATTTATTATGTGAAGGATTAAAAAAATAATTTATCAAAATTCAAGAATTAAAGAAGTCATTTTTAAATTTAAAGAATTAAAAAAAAACACCCCCTAAATTCAAAGACTAAATAATAATTAAACCTACAAACTATTCACTTATTATATGACGTGATTTAATGTGAATTACTCTTCATGACTTTTCTGCAAGAGAAATAATATCTCTTTTGGAGTTGCAGATATACGTCAAATGTGATTGAAATTGTCGCGAAACATATATATTCATCAGAAAAATTGCACTGTATGATGAAACTTTCTTAGCCAAAATGTAATTGTGTAAGACATAAATATTACAACATTCATACATGTATTAGAATCACATATATATCATTCTCAAGACTTTCAAAAAATTTAATATGTAATATCTACTTTGACAATGTGTCCAAACAGACCATGATATCCTAAAATAAAATCTTAGCTAAGACAAAAAAAAAAAAAAAAAAACAGTTGAGCAAGAAAATCAAGCTGTGGCTAATATTCATCCACTAGTTTCATCTTCCTTCCATAGGTTTAATATCTATAGGACCACACCACAACATCTCTAACATGTGTTGGAGTTCAGCTCCAAAACTGATGCACATTTGTGGATCTATGATCGATTTCTCAAAGCATTGTTGTCCAAAAAAGAGAGAAATATTTTGAATGACGTGTTATTTTCAGCCTTGAGGAGAGTTTAGAAACTGAGGCAGCTTTTTCAGACAGCACAAACAAAATTGTAACAGAGGGCTTTGGAATTTTGTGGCACAGTGTGGCACACGAGAGAGCATGGCATCTTCATATATGTACTTCAAATTATTTTTGGAGACAGGGAAACCACCGTAGTGCAAAAGCCAAAAGCAGACATAATTTATTTTTTCTGATTAAGAAAATAGAGAGAAAGAGAGATTATGCTTATGATGCTGAATAGAATGAATGCCCCATTGCCCTATGCTGTGCTGAAAATTATTCTGGAACATGAACAGTAAAAGGTCAATTCAGAATTCATCTTTTGGAGAATAAAGTGACGAGCCGTGACCAAATCCTATATTTGTGCACTGAAAAAGTGGCACGTAGAAAACACAGATTTTCATGAATCTTTTTTCCATCTCAGTGGAATAAATACTATGTTACGCTTCCTATTTTACCAAAACTACATTCTCTTGTTATGATATTACTGTCAATAAGTCAATTAGCATGGCATTGCCATTTGGCTTCATTTGCATTCAAACATATACTAGTATGATTTTATTATTAGATTCTTTTACATGTAAGAATCTATTACTTAAGCTGTAAAGCATTAGCTACTCAAATTGATCACTCATCTCTATCATTTGGATTATATCGTAAAAAAAAAAAAAAATCTTGGTGCAGCGGTAAAATTGTGCCTTGGTGACTTGTTGGTCATGGGTTCGAATCCGGAAACAGTCTATTTGCATATGCAAGGGTAAGACTGCGTACAACATCCCTCCCCCATACCTTCGCATAGCGAAGAGCCTCTGGACAATGGGATACGAAATTTTTTTTCAATAATTCGCTCCAAGAATACTATGGAGAAGACGACTACTTAAGAGAGGGAAGAATTGAATTTTTTTTAAAATGCTTATTTTTTTCTTAATTTATATGATGAAATTTTTTATTTAATTTTATTAGGTGTAAATTTCTCATTGGCTAGTTCTAAGAGTGAGTTGTTGGGTTTGTGATCACACAAGAATTTCTTGTTTTTATTCTCAAAATGATTATTTGTTATTTAAGTATTTTTTTTTAATAACTATAATTTGCAAAAAAAATTAACAACACAAGGATCAATTTTTTTTAATGATGAATTGAGGATTAAACTTTTGAGCCAACATTAAAAGGAATTACTAATTAATTAATTCTTCTACACTATGCAACAAGTTAAACCACTGAGGAAGAAAGAGACTTTCCTAACTTTGATGACAAGCAGTACCTAACCTTTAACAATATTTCAATTAACCCCACAAAACCTACCTGGTTGTTTTTGAAAATACATCTCTGCGCAGCCACAAAGAGAAAACAGCTTCTAACTAAACAATCATCCATCTGCATACTCTGCAATTTGTTCTTTAAGGCCAAAGAAATTAAAGCGGTCCCTAGAGCTTAAGGTAGCATGCACTGATCCAACCAAGAGAAATTATAAACAGCATACATAGTGTTAACAACAACACTACTTTTAACATGCATGTATCATTGGTCCAACGCCACGAGCTGAGCTATAGCTAACTCATTAGTCATTCCAAAATGTAGTGAATGTGAATGCACCATCATCCACGTACTGCTTTCAGTAAATAATCATTGACTATTTGTTAGGATTTAAGCACAAGAGGAGAGTCTAATTCAAAATAATAGTTCATTAGGAGGGAGAACCTCGAGGATTAAGTACCGCATCAAGCAACTAGTTTATTATACTCAATGTGGGGGACTCATAACATTATCACTCCTTTAAAGGTTGACGTCCACGATACTTTTACTCTATCAACACTAACTCGGTAATAATCTTTTTCCCTTGGACCCGATGGTAGTCTTTTTTCCTTGGACGACTTCACTCATCTATCAATATTTGGTTTGCATCTTAATCCAACTTATAGGCAACTTTTGCATCTTAATCCTTGGACCCGATGGTAGTCTTTTTTTTCCTTTATATGTGATTCAATTCTCAACGAAAGCACTAATTAATAGCACAAGAGAAGAACTTAACCCAATAGACCGGTCTATTAGGTGGGAGAGCCTTAAGACTTAAGTATCATAATATATTCTACTCAATGTAGCACTCCTAACACCATCCTTCTAAATCCTTTTTGCAGCCATTATAATACTTTTGACATCTCTTCACCACGTTGAATCGCAGGATATATAACAGGTTCTTTTAAAACTAATTACTGAGATGGTACCGTTTTAAAAATTCTATAATATTAGACACAGATTTTCCTTTTACAAGCGCTGATATGGAGGAAAATGTTACTAGCTACTGGATAGTAGTTCACATGTTGACTTTCTAGCACGTTTCATTTTATTTTGTTTTTTAATATTTGAAATAGACTTTTGCTTCAACTTTATGAAGTCGTTAATTCATGTCATGACTGCTTAAAAAATAAAAAACCTAGCTACATGCGTGACATAGAGCAGATCAGAACCATTGAAAAATATTACTTTTTACTGTATATGCGTGACATATATTGCAAAGTATTTTCAGAAATTTTAATTTTTTTAATGCATTATTAGATTAGATTTAGTTACACTTAATATTTCTAACTCATTTTCAGAGACGTGTTCCGTAAAAATTGAACTAAGATTTTCTTCCGTAAATTTATGTGCATTGACAACTGAGTTATGGTCAATGATTTAACATAATTATTAGTATATCATAAACTCAACAGTTTGGTTCATCTGGAAGGATGACTTAATTATCTGATTACAAATAGTATTCCATTAGATTTTATGTCCGAAATTTTCAATATTGGACAGTCAATTTAACAATTTGACAGGATAACTTTTATTTCGGCGATTTTGATAGATGCTGTTTCATTGGACCTTTCTATACTCTTTGGATAAGATGCGCTTACGTGGACTGCCTTATATTAAAAACTAATACTAACTAGTATTTCATTTTACCTCTTAGGTACGCTTGACTTAATTTAAAGAAAAACTGCAATGGACAAAACAAAATTGCATAGTATGCAGTTCTATATCATTCAATGGTTGAAACTATTTTAAGTTATGTTTGATGCTAATCTTTTTCTTAGGATAATACATTATCTTTAAAGACTCGTATCTCTTGCACCTCCAAAACTTTACTTTTGTCACCACTAAAAAAATTTAGATCTTAATTGTTTACTTGAGACAAATCATTGCTCAGTTTAAAACTTTTACATTAACCCATAATTAATGAAGAAATAATGTAAAAAAAATATGCTTTTTTTTTCCTTTCCCCTAACAACTCAAATCATAATTAAGAAGGAAAAATAATGGTTATTTTTTCAGCTTGTTCCAATTTCAACCAAACAATCGATATAATAGCAATTACCAACTAACATCAGATGATTCACTAGTATACCACTACACCGTAAGTGCCGTCAATAGATTTGTTGTTTTATGACGTGACCTAGATCAGTTGAGGCGACGTTATTTGATTTATAGGCCAGTCCAATTAGAATGCTGAATCATTTTTTGTTTTTACTTGGTCGAAATCTAGATGGTCCAGTTTTTAGTAATTTTTCATGTCAAAATGATTTATTCAAACTTTAAAAGACTAATTTTATGACATTAGTTTATGATGACATTTTTAAGATAGATATTATAAAAATTAAAAAATTTATCATATACCATAATTTATAATCTATAATTAGATAATAATATTATGATCAATGCATAATTTTTTTCTCGTATATTAAAGAATATCAGTTCAGTCTGTACAAGTTTAATTTTGTAAACACCAACCAAAGACGGGTACAAATTGATCGGTTAAGCGGCATATGGTGTAGCAGCTCTAGCAAGGGTATGAGCCCCCAATGTTTAGCCTGCCTCCTCACAAACTCAACTGAAAAGTTTGGAAAAGATTCAAGAATTCTTTTACATTCTTGAATAATAGACCCAGGTATTAAATTTATTAGTTAGGTTTGAACTAGTTTAGTTTTGAAAATAACAACCGAAAACCAAAATGAACCAATCACTCACAAAAAAATGGTCTAAAAAATTCAAGGAGATTTGATTTTTATTGGCTTTTGCTGGACTGATTTGTGGTTAATTAAGTAATTTTGGAAGTTATAAGAAAATAAGAAAAAATAAAATTGAAACCTAGTTGATAATTAAAGCCCCTTGATTGTCTAAAAGCTGAGTTCAGAATTCGTCACATGATTAATAATTCTAATCAATGACAAAAGTTAAATAAAAGAAGATAGTTTTTTTTTAATAATAAAATGAGATATTTTAAGAATAGTTAAAGTCTAAAATTAGTTAAAACAAGGTGTAAATTATATTAATATTACACGAGGTTTAATATAATTATTTTTAATATTTTTCCTACTTTTAATATTATTCTAATTACTTCTTTTTCTTTATATAATAATCTAGGGTGAAGGCTAGGGTAGATGACCTATTAGGGGGTCTATACTGAACTTATTTTTAAACCGTAAGATTAATTTGATAATCATAGGATTACTCACGTAGATCTCTGCCCCTCCCCCTTCAACCACCGTTCACCGTCGCTAGAAGCAATTTCCGATTGCACCATTCGTTTTTTTGGTCATAATCTATAACTATTGTAAAGATAATTATAATGTTCCGTGTACATATTTTTTTAGATGATTTTGTCTTCTAACTGACTATGAAAGCTACCTCTAAATTAGGCTGTTATTATAAAAGATAACTCCTCAAATATGATAATTATTTATATATTTTAATTATTTTTTTATTAAAAACTAAAAAAAATATTGTTGATTGGTAAAGAATGGGACAAAGTTTATATTAATAAAATGATATACAATAATTTATTATTATATAAATTAAAAGGTTTGTGCAAGATAAGAATAATATCATTAATAATTACGTTAAGTATTTAAAAATATCAATATAATCTGGTCAATTTAAAGGTTTGTTGATCAATTCAACTAACAAATAAATTAAATGGTCCCACAGTAAGTTGCGTTTATTAATTTGATTGGAGAATTACATTTACATTAACAATATATAGAAAAAGAAGAAATTAATAAAGTAGTGGAAGTTGGGTTAATGACTGAAATGAATCCAAATAATTTGTAACGAATATTTCAGTAGCATGCCACGCGGCAATCGAAGACGTGGGTGTGCTATGAGCCTATGAGGTACGATGTGAAGTGATTTACTGATTTACCCCTTTTCTATTGGATTCACTGGGCGCTACTTTTCATGAAAGTGCCCAATAGCGGCAGGCAAAATGCTAATAAAGAAATGATGTGACCTTCATTTTTCCACACCCATCTTTTATTTTAAAAAACAATTTATAGACATCTCTCATCCATTTCAATGATTTGATACTTCTATTTGGTTTTAAAAAAATATACTTACACAAAAGTATTTATAGTGTGAAGTAATTTAGAATTGAGTGTGCCTATATGCATGAGGAAATTGTTGTAATTTAACTACATATCTCAAATTCAAATATTAAATATATAATTACGTCATCTAAACTATAAGTAGTGTGAAGTGATTCATAAATCATTGTTTTTTAATCTTAAAAATGTACTTACACATAAAAATAATACACTTATATATGTTTTCTTCTTTTTTTTTATAGGCACATATGCATAGAGACTGTGATTGCCAGTAATAATACACTTATATATGTGTTCTTTCTTTTATAGGCACTTTTATTGTCTTTAACCAATGACGAAGTAACAAAATTTAATTCGAGGGGCAAGAAAAAAAATTATTAAAAATAATAAAATATAGATTAAATTGAATTTTTGGTTCATATATAATTTTAAATTTATGATTTCTATTTTCCTATTTCTAATTTCTAAATCAAGGCTTAGTCCTCTTATTTTTCAGAATAAGTAATTTAAAAAATAAACTCGTAACTTTTTATGACCTTTATTTAAAGATAAGATAATAAATTAGTATGATATTTGTTTTGTTGATTTTATAAACACTATTTTATATATATCATTAGTTAAGAGTTATCAATTTTTTTTAATTATAAAATTTATAAATTAAAAAAATTTTAATATATAAAATTTTAAATCTTATTTTATATATTTTTTTAATAATTTATATTTTTTTATTTTATCAATTTATAAGTAAATTTCATAAATTAATATATAAATTTATATAGATTATTTTTACTCTAATTATATAAATCAATATAATTATATTAAATAATATGAAAATTATACAAATTACATAAATTTATTTTAATAAGTAAATTATTTTTATTCTAATTATATAAATTGATAAAATTTTAATATTTAATTTTTTAAGAAACTTACATGTTACTATTTTCGTTTTAAGTATAAAAATATTTAGTAAAAAAGTTTTTTGATACCAATTATATAAATCAAGAAAATTACATAAATTAATATGTAAATTATTTATGTAATTTATAAAATTTCTGAAAATTTATTTTTATATATAAATAATTCAATTTTTATTTTAATTATAAAATTAAATAATTTTTAATTTTTAGATTATTTAAATATCATCTTAAACTTGCCTAATTTGTATAAACTACATTCCTCTCTTATACCATTTTTATAACATAATATACAATATGATTCTTGATTGATTTAACCGTTGAATTATATCTACATATTACTAATAATTTAAGTCAAATTTTGTCAAAATTAAACAACAACGAAAAGGTAATCAAATAATTTAGATTTTAGTATATTTTGAAATATTTATAATACATCAATTTTAATCTATATGAACAAGATAATAAATAATTTTGGATTAATATAAAATTTTGTGTATGTGATTTATGTGAAAGAAATTTTCAATCTAATAGTAAATTTTAAGAAAATATTATCTTGTTGAAAATTATAAAACTGTGTAATAATTATCAAAGTTTCACTAGTGTAACTTAATCCCTTCTCTACATATATATTAGTTTATGCAATTTTTAAAAATTATAATAAAATAAGAACAAATTTTTATATTCAATAATTTATTATTGTATATTAAAATAAAATTTTATAATAAAAAATCCGTGTAAATTAAAAATTAAATATGTTTAAATATTAAATATTTTATTTTAATTTAAGAAATGTATCATTTGAAAAAAATAATTATTATTTACTAATGATACATGTAAAATAATGTTTATAAAACTAACTAAACAAAACAAGTATCTTAATTATTTATTGTTTTATCTTTAAATAAAAAAAAGTTATAGTTTAACTCCAACTAAGATATTTTTTATTTTTCACTTTATTTAACTTCTTGTCACATAAACATCATGTTAACAAGCACGAATATGTCACATCACCATTCAATTGACAAAAGAACCAAAATTGCTTCTCCAAAAAAAAAAAATAGGAAAATTAAATATCTGGATTTAGAAAATAGGGGACCAAAATCGCATATTTGAAATTACAAGGGAACAAAATTACAATTTAGCATAAAATATATATAGGTTAAATTAGTTTTTCGGTCCTCTATATTTTGTTTAGATTCAATTTAGTCCACTAATTTTTAAAATCGATTCAATTTAATTTTCTTGTCTAAATTAAATAGATGACCTTAGAAAATGAGCATTTTCTAGCCGTTTAAAATCACTTAATGATATTTTTAAACCATCACAAAATGCAATTTATTAACACTAATGTTGTTGAATAAATTTAGATGGTAGGACCAAATTGAACCCAAAAAACCTAAAGAACCAAATTAAACCTAAAAAATTAGAGGATAAATAATTTAACCTAAAATATACAAAAAATAATAATATTATGTATGTATATTAATATATTTTTTTTAATATACATATATACATACATATATATAAACTATCAAACATGTTTTGTTAATACATACAATTTTTCTTTAATTTTTTTATCTCTCTTTTCTCATCAATCATATTACCTTGTTAATTAATATTGTAATTTTCATGTATCATTTTCGTTCTAAATTGGGTTAGTTTGGTTTGAGTTGTGTAAATTTGAACCAACCCAAATCAATAAAAAAATATTTGGCTCCAATTTTAATTTCTCATAAATCCGATCCAAATAGACCAATGAACATTCAAAACCTACTTACCTACCTACCTATCTCTCTCTCTCTCTCTCGCTCTTTATATATATATATCAAGTGAGTGAAGTATTTATTTAATGAGACAAGTAAAACTGGATATAAATAAAAATAATTAATTTTGATCTAATTGATTTAATCAAACTAGTTCTATTAGATTAGGTCACCACCTTAATCATAAAATCGATTGTTTCAAATTGGTCGCATTGGGTCAACTATATGACCAATTCAATGAGTAACCTAATTAGACTTTCGTATCGATTTGAATTTTAAAACTATGTGAGTAACCACTAAGGTTGACTCAGTAAAGGAAGATGATAAATGCATAAAAATTTAGGTTTGATTTTTATTATTGTTGTTGTAATAAAAAACATATGGTAAAGATTAAAAATCATTTAATGATCACATGACTTTGTAGTTTAATCCTAATCATTCATGTTTGATTATATGATTTAGATTTTTTTCTCTCACTCTTTCATGCATGTCTTCCTCTCACTTTATATATATATATATATATATATATATATATATATATATATGAAAAAATATACATAATTTTTTAAATAATCATGTATTAACTATATTTTAATCTTGACCGTCCATATATTTATATGATCTAGATTTTTAGTTTTTATTTTTTACAATAAAAAATATTTAATTCGTTAAATATATAAAATTTATATACAAAATCTGACAAATTTATGTATAAAAATTAAATGATATTATTTATCTTAATATTTAGGCTTATTAATTTTTTTAAAAAATTATTAATTATTAATTTTATAATTAATATTTATTATATTTTTTAAAATTATATTAAAAAGTAATTCATAAAGTATAAATTAGTTTATAAATTATATAAAAAAATAGACTTAGTTTATTGATTTTTTTGCAATTAAATTGATGAAACTAAAACAAAACATTATTGTAGATTAAATTGGACAAAATTAATTCTGAAATAAGTAGGCAGATGTGGATCTATGATTAACTTTATTTTACTGCTGCTCCCATCAATTATATTTCGGTAAACAGAGTTGGCACAACATAAGAATGGGTAGATACTATCAGCTATGGGTGTTTCTGTGTACTCTCAGTCTCAGCTCCGTGAAACACCCAGATTCCAACTGTCCAAACTAAAAAGGCACTTGGCCTTGGCCAATCCCAGCACATAAGACTTCAGATGCTCACCAAATTGTTGTCAAACGTCATTGCCAACTAAGATACATATACTATATTATATGTTTTCCCTATGTCTGCATCTCAGTAGCATTATATTTGCACTGTACATTACTAATTGGATCCTATACATAGCTAAATGTATGTACCTTATTATTTTTAATTAATTGACGTCCAACTCGTGTTCATAAAATTAGCCAAATATATATCGCCAATTGTTTCATTTTTTTTCTCATAAAATATTTATGATCGTATAAAAATTCATTTATTTTTAATAAAAAAATGTCACTATTTTTTTTACTAACAATTTGGTGTTAGACTTGCCGTCATTACTGTACACTCTATCTAACTAAAACTAAATTATTAATAGGTCGTATTATACCTAAATTAAACAAAATTAGTAGGTAGTAGTTTTGCTGTTTTCCTTTTCCTACTGATAATTAAAAAAAAATAGCCAGAGGGGGAAAATATCCTTAGAAAAATTATGTGAATTACGCCGCATGCTTTGCAGCGGTTATTTTATCAATTAGGTATAATTAAAGCAGTGGAAGAATGGTGTGACGTAGAAGTTTTGGCGGGGAGAAAAGATATTTTATTTTTAGTCGTGAATTATGGTGACAAGAAAGAACTAGATAGATAGTGGAATCCAAGTCCTCCTTGAAGTGTGAATGACAGCAACCACCAAACACAAGAATGCCAATTAATTGCTCTAGCTAGTGTCACTATCCTATATCCTTCCCCATGAGTCCCTAAGGTTATAATATGCTGATTTGATTAAACTTCGGGTTAATTTCCTTTGAGTTTGATATATTGTTGGGTCGCAAGCTTCCTTCTCCAATTTATTAGGAAATCACAGTTTGGTTCCACTAGACATTGCACGAGTTTGGGTTACGACAAAGGATTAAAAGTAAATATTGACTATTTAATTTTATAAAAATGTTTTAAAGTTTAACTATATAGTTACGTCAAAGTCTTTTTAACTTAACATGCTAGCTACATTATTATATGTTGATTTTGTGGAGGGTAAGGTGTCGTTTTCAACGTGAGAAACATAAGTAGCAAGGCATGTATGTGGTAATTAGAAAGGGCAGCAACAGTTTTAATGTCTACCGGTCCACTTCTCTGCTTACGACGCAGGTCTGCGAAACCCTCGTGGATAGGACACAACATACACGTAGTACATTTTAGTCCATCGTTTTACGTAATACTAATATCCGTTTCAATTTGACAACAGGAATATTAATTTATTTATTTTATTCTTGGTTAGGGACTAAGCTAATTATTAATTATCATATATTTACTTGATGAGCTAATTCAAACAAGAATATAGGATTAATTAATTAAAGGATGAATATGGTTAACTCATCATAGTTCACTAATTATCAAGCTTAGATTAACTATCTAGTCAAAAACTTTATACACTGTATAAGATTAAGGTGTGAGAATAATATAATTAGTTGTTTCATGAGTCTCATGGGTGATATTCAGGGTCACACATGTTTTGAGATCTAAGACGAAAATATTAAATGGATCTTTTTTTTATAAAATTTTTAAAGAAACTTAGTATATTATATAAAATATCAATTTTTATATTAATCTTCTAACTTTTTTAACGGTAAAATCATTTACAATGATCATTTGTTAGATCCAAAAATCGAGAAGGAAAAAGGTAGGATACAAAATAGATATATTTGTAAAGAGAAAAGAGATAGGATGTAAAATAGATATAAAATAATTTGTTTAATTTTTTTAAATAAATAAAAAAATATACTTAAATTATTTATAATAATACTTACATCTATATTTAATATTTGTGGTCTTATTAATAAAAATAATACCAAATAATATATCATACTATAACTTAATTTATCATTTAATAATTAAAATTAATGACAAATATTTCTTTGAAAAATACAAAAAAATATTGAGATCCTAAAACATTGGAGGCCTAAGACCGTTGCCTCAGTGGCCTAATGACTTACACGGTCCTGCGGTCCTGGTGATACTTCATATTGTTTCATGTACGTAGAGAACTTTGAATTTTTTAAACATTTTTATAATATCTTTTATTTTATTTTTGTAACAAATAGTGTTTGTTTTTAAAGCATACACTGTGAAACATAAGAAAATGTTATTGAATAATTAATAAATATTAAAAAATTGAACTCAACAACTCAACCGTACTTGGAAACTTTTTTTTTTCTTTTTTGAAAGCTGCAGAAACTATTTTCTTATAAGTGTAAAACAGTAAAAAAATATTAGGAAAGAAATGAGATTTCACTTTTGAGACAACAAAATTGTAGACTGAGTGTGCATTTATATAGGGCATGCATTTTCTTTGATATAAGTTTTTTTATTTCTTATAAAGAAATCTAAGTTAAAACCTGTTATATGTTTGATTTTGACTATCGAATTTTACTATTTAGTTTAGAGTCGTTATCAAGGATTGAAGAGAGCGTTTAAAATTTTGTCAACTTGTCGGTACGTTAAAATCTTTGCCTTTCTTGGCATGTAATTTTGCGACAAGAGCTTTTACTACATGTGTGGTGTAAAAAGCTGAGGAATCTCACGTGGGCACTTTCTATTGTGTCCTAAAAATTTAGGAATTAAGTTTCGCATTTATTTGGATTTTCAGTTTCTTAAAAAAAAAAAAGAGTGGGAAAGAAAGAAAGTAGGTGGGAGGTCGATATTCAGTAATTTGAAAGAGGCCATAATAAGCATGTTATTATAGTATTTGTTATGTCTAACAAGGTTGTAAAGTGCCGCAATTAGCTTCTACTAATATATTAAAAGTAATTGTATTAATTTTTATATCCAAGAGAGAGATCGGGAGAGAAGAAAAAAATTACTCCTATATGATAAGATAGTTTAGAAAAATAAGTGTGAATAAATTGTTATAAAAGTTTTATATATGAATATATTAGTGATGACGTATTATTACGGTGCTACAATTTTTACTAAATTTTAATCGTTAACATGCTACGGGTCAAACAAAGTGGATTGCATAATGACAAATTACTGTCGTGAAAAGTAAAAAGAACGCAGCGGTTAATTGGATTTTGCGTTGAATTGTGATGCTTGTTTACTTTTGTAGCTACGTGACAATAAATTACTTGGTGATTATACGCAATGCAAAAACCAAAAATTGCCCCATTTTTTTTTTCTTTTTCTGAAAGGGAAGGTGTTGTTTGTCGTTATCCAATAGGTGCCCTTGCATGTGATAATAACTGATCAAGCAACTTCACTATTTAAGACTAACTAAAGTACTATTCAAAATTTACTCCCACACTTAAAAATTCAAAATTCAAAGTAAAAAAAAAACTGTTTCCTCATGTAACTTGCAAGAACAACTGCGAGGAAACTAAAATGGAAAAAGGAAAAGCTTGGCTACATTCCCGGAGAGCCGAGAGTTGAAGATTCACTGTCATGTTCAATAAATCAATACTTTGTTGGTGTTAGCCTCATTTGTTTCCATCATATATAAATGTCACACACAGACTTGAAGTGTCACTTTAGTTTAATTATTTATTATTTTCCCTATAGCTAGTTTAGGGATCAATGCCAAGTTCTATAACAAGAAACTATAGCCTCTTAATAAATGCAAGGAAAACGAAATTGGGTTCTATGGAAAGTTGGGTCACCTTAGCGTCAAAGGAACAGTGTCAGCCTCAACTTGAAGGGAACAAACCCCCCATCATAAAATTAAGGAGTCCTAACCAATAGAAATGATGAAATCTCTCCCATATAAACATAGTGACTGCTTGTTCTCTCTGAAACTTTACAAGGATTTAGATCCATTTCCATGTGCCACTTTGTGGTCCTAAGGCTATAGATGATAACCCGCAATAGCATATATGGGTTGAATGACAACAAAATTCCTCATGTATGTATGTTGTCCTTTTCCCTGAAATCCTTGAAAGATCTTGTGCATATTGTGGTGTTTCTAACCTCTAGCAATATTGATTCTCAATTGGAAAACGCTATTTGTTTGTTTGGGTTGGTTGGATTAGAAGTACTTAAATTGAGAAAGGAATTGATTGAGAGGAATGGTCATGTAAAGATGCCTATTAAGGCATTTGATAATAGACAACTAAGCATACCTAAAGGGCAAAAGTAATGAGTATGATACTAATTATGGATAATTCATGGGATGCTTTAAAATGAGTTGCAAGACCCAGGCTAGGGTACAAGATGGGGTTTGTAAGCATTAGATGGAATGATAAGTGTTAATGATGATAACAAAGGGATGCAATTGATGTGAAACAAAGGAAAACAAAAAACATAAGCTCACTCTAATTAGGCCCATAGGAAAGGCAAAGGGTGGATTGAGGAATCCCGAAGTTCCCCAGCAAAGGTGCAGAACAAAAGGCAAAGGCCAAAGGCAAAACGAAATGATTACTTGAATGAGACGGGACCCGCTCCATAATCTTTCCTTTCAAGGTCTTTCAATTTTTTGACTTGGGATCGGGTCCCACTTCGGCCACCATTGTCTTTATGGATTGAATGATAAAAAGAGCTCCTCACGTGGAGTCTGAACCAAAGAGCCTGTCCAACCACAATAAAAAGCCAACTCCTTACTGCTCTCTCTTCCATCACAAAAAATTATACACACCATAAAAATAAAATATAAAATCCCTGATTTTTCCACTTCCAGTCCAACCTATAGCTTATCATATGTAACTAAAATGATTAATTGATTTAAAACCATATATAAGAAATATAAAATCAACACAATACAATACAAATCCACTTATAATTAAAAAGCTCATCAACAGAAGAAGAGGAAGAAAGAAGCAATTTCTTTTGCTGAAAAAAATCATGCTTTTTAAAGCTCACCCATATAATTCCCACTCATTATCTTAGTTGCTTAAAGCTCTTGCCCTCCCACCTCTCCCTTATCTCCTCTCTTCCTCTCTCTTTCTCTCCTAAACCCCATCAATTTCAAAGCAAATTCCTTCCCTTACACAAAACAAATTAAATAACTACACACACATCCCCTCCTCTCTTATAAACGAGAAAGACCCACCACACAGATTAAACTACAAACTCAGTACAATTCACAACCTGTCTCATAAAAAAAAACGATCTCTCTTTATCTCACACACAAAAACACAAACATACTCAAACATACACACACACACAACTCACTCACTCACACACCACCACCAAATTTTATTTTCTTCCTCTCCATGCGATCATGGAGGAAGACGACGATCTCCACCACCATCACCACCGTCAGAACAACTTCCCATTCCAGCTACTTGAGAAGAAAGAAGACCAAGAAACCGCCTCATGCTCCACCTCCTCCCTTTATCCTTCCCTAGCAATCTCCGCGGAACCGAGCACGTCCAATTCCACCCGATCCAACCAGCTCGCCGTGGCGGCTGCGGCGGAGGCTCCTAACAGCAAAAAGCCTCCGCCGAAGCGCACCTCGACCAAGGACCGGCACACGAAGGTGGACGGGCGCGGGCGGCGCATCCGAATGCCGGCCCTCTGCGCCGCCCGCGTCTTCCAGCTCACCCGCGAACTGGGCCACAAGTCGGACGGCGAAACCATCGAGTGGCTCCTCCAGCAGGCGGAGCCTGCTGTGATCGCCGCCACCGGCACCGGCACCATCCCCGCCAACTTCACCTCCCTGAACATCTCCCTACGCAGTTCCGGCTCCTCCATGTCCGTCCCCTCCCAGCTCCGATCCTCCTACTTCAACCCCAATTTCTCCCTCCAACAACATCAACGTAGAACCTTCTTCCCCGGCATAGCCTTTTCCTCCGACAATACCAACAACAACACATCAACACTTCTCAATTTCCAATCCAACACCCTCAACACCACCATGCTGCAGCAGCAGGCCAAGCCGGAGCTTAGCGACGGCGGCGTGCCATCTTCCTTAGACATTTCAGACACAAACACAGAAGACACAACAACAACAACAACAACAACAACAAACCTAAGCCGCAAGAGAAGACCAGCAACTACAGAACAAGACCTATCCTCCAGCACGCAGCAGCACCAAATGGGTAGCTATCTCCTACAATCAAGTGCAGGCGCTATTCCAGCGAGCCACGCCGCCAACATATGGATGGTGGCCAATTCAAACTCGAATCAGGTCATGAGTGGCGATCCCATATGGACCTTCCCACCGGTTAACAACAGTGCTTTGTATCGAGGCACCATGTCTAGCGGCTTGCATTTCATGAATTTTCCTACGCCCGTGGCGTTGTTGCCGAGTCAGCAACTAGGGTCTTCTGGGAATATTGGTGCTGTTGGTGGAAGCAGTCATAATAATCACAATAATAATATCAATGAAGGGCATTTGAGTATGCTTGCGGGGCTTAGTCCTTATCGACCTGTTATTGGCGTTTCGGAATCTCAGGCGAGTGGCTCGCAATCGCATCGTGGAAGTGGCACCGATGATCGACATGATAATAGCTCCAGTCACCACTCCTAGAGAGGACATGTGATGTCATCATCACCGTCAATCCTTCTTCTTCTTCTTACATGTTGTGTAGTTTGATTGATGATGAAGGATCTGTTTAGCACACGTGAGGTTTGGTTGATCTTCGAAATTCAGTTTTATTTATTCCCAAAATTATTTTTTTGGTGTGATTAAATATAAGGAAGGAGAATAGTTTTTTTTAGGGTTTGCCAGATGACACCATTTAACAATTGGGTATTTGGCCGCCTGCTTCTTCTTTTCTTTTCTTTTCTTTTCTTTTTTTGGCTAAAAAATGTCTTCTTTGAGTTATTTCACTACACGATATCTTATCATCATTGATTGTTTGTGGAAGTTTTATTTTCTTTTTATTTTTTTCTTCTCCTGCCTTTTTGATTAATTGCTTTGTAATTTTATGCTTTTTCATGTTAAAGAGAAGAAAACGAGTCGCTTCCATTCCATGACCTTTGCTAAGTTCCCTACCTAACAGGCATTTGGGTTTTTTTTTTCTCCTTCTCTCTCTGGGCCACAGAGCTAGCTCGTGTGGTAAAAGGGATAAAACAGTGTTACCACAAGACTAATGTAAAAAAAAATGGTTGTGGTAGTGTTATAGTAGTATTAAAATTACATTGCTTTTTGATCATTCTGATGGATTCTAAATCTCTGCCATGAATCTCGAGGTTTACTGCATCAATGATTAAGATTTTTGAGAGAGATGAGGGTAATAGGACGGTGGGGTCAAAACCTTATCGGTTCCAGGTGTTGGCTCAGGTGGTGGGGTCCGGCTGCTGGTTATTGCCCAAACCAATGTACAATGTCACTGACAAACAGGTGGATCATTCTCCATCTTCTGTTTTCTTTTTCCTTTTCAAATTTTTTCTTTTAGCCCTTTTAAATGGAGCAGTTGCTGGCATCACAGAAAGATCCATGGTGAGTCTTAATGACCCTACTAGGATATGCCCCACCATTCCATCAAATAGGACATATGTTGGGCCATGCCAGTATTCAATGCATGATTGGGTCTCTGCCCACCAAAGAGAAAACGTGGAATCTCCAGTTTCATGCCCTTCCCCTTCTTAATTACTGCCTCTCTTCAAAACCCTTTTCTTTTCACAAGACTTAGTCCTAAACTCCTACTACTACTACAACTCTCGCCAAATGGGTCTCCCTCCAAGTGTGTTTATAACCACCTATTGTAAAATCATTTTTTTAATCCGTGAAATCTTAGTTATGAGTTTTTTTAAATATTTAGATGAAAAAATTTATTTCATATACTTATCATATTCAACTTATACAAAATTATCTTTAATAAAAAAAACACCTATGAATTAGATAAAAAAAATTATTAATTTTTATTAAAATGTTAGAAAAAAATTCAAATCTATAACTTCTTCATCTTCCTTCTCTTTCAACTATCCGATCAACCTAATAAATCCTAAGGTAATGTAAAAGTATAAGTACATAGAAGTTAAATTCTATTTTTTTATTTTTTGACTTTTTTTAAATATTAGTTATTGTTGTGTGCTTTGGAATCTAATAATATATCCCTTCGCTAAAATAATAAGGAGCATATATGCTATGTTGATGCAATTATAAATTGGTAGGGAAGGGGAAAGCGATCGAGATTAATTAGGATATTCCCTCCAATATAAATTATGTTCTGCACAATGGGATTCGAAGCCAACTTTATTTATGGAGCTAGATCATGTCAATAACACTTGTGTAAAGCAGCCATATGGAAATACATATGTGCTTCTTAAATCATAATCAGGGAAGCCCACAATCTGATTAACATAATCTGCTACTTGATGAGAAATGGTCAATGGAATAAGGTACACCTTGGTGAGGTTCCAATTATGGGCATAAAACAGTAAGCTGATAATGACACTGCTAGCTAAGATCGATGGTTCCCACCTAGCTAGTGCTAGCTAGGGCTGTAAAAGCAAATCATAAGCCAGATCTGACTGAAATAGCTATAGCTAGCGTTTCTCGTACTACCACTTGGCCTTACAAGTATATATAAATCTAATGCAATACCAAAGTCTTGTACGTATCTTCGTCTATAATGGAGATCATAAAGTTTTTTCTAATGAAAATAACACGAAGATTATTATTCCCATATTCTGAATACAAGATAATTGATGTAATATTTTGATTTGCACGCAGTAGAATTTAATTCTGATGCATGCACATGTGTGCTGCGACGTAACTAATGTTTTTGTATTAAAGGAACTGGCTGAAAGATTGCTGTTCCTTTCAGTTAAGACAGACGCCATGCATTTACAGCCTCGATATTTCCGGTGTTAAATTCCAATAATCACAGAGTTAAATAAGGGTCCTTCATATTGGCCATGCTTTGCAGTTTTCTGTTGGAATTGCATTAGATAAGTCCATATATATAGGGTTTTCCTTGTAATTCTTTATTCATGCATAAACATAATAGGATAATACATATAGACATAATATTTTTAAAAATTTAATAATAATAATAATAATTAATTATTATTATTATTATTATTATTATTATTATTATTATTATATATTTTAAGTTTGTTTTAGTTGTGCAAGAAAAAAAACATTTTTTTATTACACTTTTCTATAACACCGAAAAATTAACCTTCTTTTTTCCAGAGCAAATATTCCTTTTAATCGCTCAAATTGTAAGTATTGGATATTTTAATTCATTTGTTTTTATAAAATCATCACTTTATTTCTTAATTTTATAAAAAATTATTTTACTTTTCACAAACATTTTGTACTACAAAAGATTAAAGTAAAAAAATATTTTTACCAAGCTACAGATTAAAATCAAGATTCTATAAAATTAGGAATTAAAATAATACATTTACAATTTTAAAGACTAAAAAGTTGAGTAAACAAAAATTTATTTATTTATTTTTATTTTGTTGTCTTCTTAATTTTTGTAATGAAAAGAAGTATAAAACGAAATTAATACCGACTAAATATTGTTCTTGTTATTGTAAGTGTTTAATTATGAAAGGAAAAAAAAAAAGAGGTAAATGTTTATAACCTAGGAAAAGTTTGGTGCATACCAAACTCTATTCAAAACCTAGATAGGAAAAAGTTTTGGTTACAACCTAGATAGGAAATATAAGTATATAAATTAAATAATATAATAAAAAAAGCGATAGAAAATATGTTTTTATGTTCTATAAAATAATGTACCACTTATCTATTCATTAAAATAACTTACTGCTGTGTAAAGGATAAATTATGTATCTAAAAGTTTTGGCCTCATTTTTGTTGATAAAAATCGGTATATTGAATCTGTGAGTTGAATATGTTGTTGCACTAGTCATTATGGAGTGTTGAATATGTTGCATTCTATTGGTCAGTATTTTGATTTTGATCTGGTTTTGAGATATTGTCTCTTGAGTTCATTTTTTTCCTCTAAAATTTGTTAAAGTGAGTCATTAAAAAAATAAATTTTTACCATAAAAGAATTGGTTCTTTAGGAGTCTTCCGTAAGAACGGTTCTTACACAGTGAAGAACCTGTGTTCCACTAATGTGGTTGTTCTTCCGAAGAACAATTCTTGCACATAAGAATATTAATTTCTTGTAATAAATTTTAATTAATTACTAGGTCTTTAGTTGGGCTGGTATACTAGTTTACCAAATATGTACAAGAGAATTAAAAAAGAATAAATTCTAAATTTCATCCTTGTATTTTTTTGTAGTTCCAATATTTGGAGGAGGGAACGGTACTTCATTCTTAAGCAAGGAATACCTTCAAGATCAAATAATATTTATAGAGGTACTTACACTTATCTCATTCCAAAGAGATGAATGGTGACTTGAACTTGCAACAGATGTAAAAGCCTATTGGTCTACTTGACCAAATTTTTGGACTTATCCTTAAAGTATTACTCTCTCTCCTAAATGGTCTCTAAATTAAAGTAATTAAGAAATTTACATAAATAATCCCAAGCTTTATAAATCATAATAAAATCTTTTTGTTGAAAACTTCATCAAATTAATTGCAGGATATAATTTTAGTAAACTATACCGACTAAAAACTGAGCCCATGCATATTCAAGAGGAATATTTACATAATTTTATTATTTTAGAGACTACATAAGAAAGTGTGTAATACTTAAAAGAACTAAAATATTAGTTTATTCAATGAAGAAGGTATTAATAATAACTAGCTATTAAGATAACCGAACAATTTAAATTTATAAGCAAATGATTAATTTGTTATATATCAGTGTTTTAATTATGGATCTTACTTTTTAATTGGCATCCATTGCAGTATCAGTTTCAAATATCACTATTTTTTTGGTTGCAATAATTAAGTATTAAAGTAGTCAAACATTGCAAGAAGAGCATTGTAAAAAATGAGAGATAGGAAGATGGAAAGAAAAAGAAAGTGTAAAATAAAATAGGATGCTTTGAGATATTAAAACAATAATACTATAAAAAAATAAAAAAATTGTATGATACTTTTTGGTGAATAAAAAAATTATATAAATAATATAATTCTCTAAACATTGGTTAAAAAAAAAAACTCCTTAAACATTACCTTTACATTCCTAGCCCAGCCCATTCCACCTTACACTTTAAACCCCCAAAGTAACATACAATTATTAGAGAAGATCATAATGCACTAAGCCGAAAATTCTACTACAATTTGAGTGCTAAACAGAGAATAGGAATTGTGATAATTCAGAACTATACATTGCGCCTGCTGCACTGTTGTGCTTCCAAACAAATCCTGAGATACTCGAGTTAAACGGGTATCTCACTATTATTGTGACACCATATGCTACTGATAGAGATCCGTATCTCCTTCTCGATCCTAAAGCCAAGTAACCACAATTATTAGCATGAAGCCGTATATATCCCCCATTTGAATTCAAATGTCACAATATATATACCAATTGATTAAATTAAAGCTAGACATAATTTAATTTGTTATTATTTTGTCATATGTTAGTTTATTTGTCAAAAAAAACACAAGGTAATTGTACTAATTAAAATGTTGGCTTACCTTGAGTGGAAAATACGGGGAGGGTCGTACCACATGGTTGCTGACATGGATCTGAATCTAATAAGCGACACCGTACAGATAGGCACAGGATTGGTCCCCCATACCATACCATAGGTAAATGAAATCTTATACCCCAAAAATATTAGAGCAGCTAGGGCAGCAATTTCTGTAAAATTGTGAACAAGTCGGCTAGATTTTGGGCACAAAAAAAGTGGGTGCCAAGTTATATACCTGCTAAGAAGCAACAGAATCTATATATTTGGCCCATAATATCCCTAATTCCTTTGTTTGGGCCCAGAAAATCTCGTAATCTTGGCCTTGGTTTCTCCGAAGCACCACCATGTGCTTCCCTACTGGCGTTTAGCCTACAGGTTGGTGGTTACTAGTTACGACATAAAAAGTAATTAGAGGTGTAGAGTGTAGACCCACCACCATCACGTCCACTCAATTTTTGTGTGTGCACTTTTTATCAACATGTTGGGTAGGAAAGATAAATTAATTTGCCCATTTCCATTTATTGCTTTGGCTGCATTTAGATTTTAGTGGGAAATCAACATGGCTCCCCAATTCAAATCCGCATGATTTACTATTTACCAGGCGATTGCTTAATTAACTCGAATTTATATCTGGCCAAGGATAGACCAAGATTCCCAGGAAAGTACGGTAAACAAAACATTAAAAGTTCATTAAAAAAAAAAACTATGGTCTACTCAAGCAATATGAAATCATAAAGTATATCATAAATTGCAATAACTGTCGGCAGATAAATGCTCCTCGATAATTAAGCATGTGTGTGTGTTCTTTACTCCACTCCACTCCCTTATTTAATTCCTCTCGTTTTATTTCACGCTATGACAATTTTTTTTTTTCATTTTGATTGTAAGTTTATAATATTACTGACATATTAAATATTTTTTACTTATATCCTTAACCATTTATTATAGGGTGAAAAAATAAAAATAAAAAGTATAAATGAGGGATAATCTAGTTAATATAAAAGATACTAAGATATATACCAAAAAGTTTACATGATTTTATAAAATTTTAAAACATTAATCATACTTCTTAATTCCTGTGTCAAAATATTAAACTTCAAACAAAAATGAGATAAAGGGAGTATATGATACTACTATATCCATTGAGGATTTCAATAATTTGAGTATAAATCCGTCTCAAAAAAATAATTTGAGTATAAATCATTAAAGGGCAACGTATAAATTTAGAAATAAAAATGGCAGGGGCATATGTAGAGGCATATAGCTAGGTAAATGACTGAAAGCTTTCTGTTAATTCTTTGGCAGTAGAAAGCTAGCTTAATTAATTAATTGGTATTTTGACGGGAAAAAAAATAATTAATTGGTTATGCATCCAAAATTATAAGGAAGGAATAAAAAGAGAATACTATATGTTTCGATTCCAAAGTCTCATTTTCTGATGTTAGATTATTTATAAAACAATATTTGGAAACTCAAGTGCTACAAGTCTATATGTTCATATTCATTTATTCCTTTGATAAGCAATTCATGAAAACAAAAGCGAGGAGGCTGGGTCATTAGCTACGCTAGTTCTGTGTTATGGCCTATGGGACGCAACAAGCCAAGAATATGTGCATTATCTATGTTATACATCTGTGTTTAAGAAACCTGAGGTACTCTTCCTAATCATTAAGGAGAAGCTGAAAATTAAAATGCTCAGCTAGTAAACCTTATTTGAAGCTATAGTTAATAACTAACCTCTAGACCACTAATGTAACGCCGTACGTGTCTCTCACTCTCTCTCTTTCTCCCTCTTTATATATATATATATATATATATATATATATATATATATATATATATATATATATATAGTGACAAGTGATAGTTTAGGAGGTACAATAATGCAAAAAATGCAGTTGCCCAAACACGGTGAGTCACATCCCTCACATGTAATGTTGGTGATCAGTAAGAGGATTTTGTCCTAGCTGTTGGCCTGGTGCACCTATAGCATGTGGACTCTAAAATGGCAAACAATTAAGCATCTAGTTTGTTTGACTCTCTTTCTATTTAGCTGTATGCTGTGTGTGTAGTTTTAGTTTTATTTCTAGCTAGCTCAGCTATTGTCAATTGTAGATTAAAGATGGATCAGTTATTTTGGGAAGACACAAAATTTAAAATTATATATAGATCGTAGCATGTTTATGATAGATACTCATAGTATGCTATATTGGATGAAATGTGAAATAAATAATGATGTGTAAGTACGTACCATATATTTTGGCTTGACTAATTGGGTAAAGGACATTGTGGTATCCTGACCTAACTCTCATATTGAATAGACGGAAGGTACAAATAACTGATGCCTCAAATCCTACAAGTGATGATGGACTGAGAATAAGACAATGGTATATACAATAATCACCCAAAGATGATTATTAGTTAGCAGGTCTTTAGATGTATTATTCTGCAAATTAAACAAGTCAATGTCAGAATTTTCTGTCCCCAAAGGCTCGTACTTAACTAAATAAGTCCACCACTTTTGTGTAAAAAACAAAAGAAAGAAAGAAAGGTCCTCTATTTGTCGCACTCAATTTTGATTTATTGCTGCTTCCTTTATCTGATGTAGGTTGATCATCTCTGGAAAATTCTTTTATTGATATATTCAGAGCTAGTGTTACTTTGGCATTTGAAAGCTATAAGTAGGGAACATCCTATTGAGATCATAAGGGAGAGGAAATTGAAGAAACTAGGACAAATGTGTGTCTCACTTTCAAAATGAGCCTTGCTAGCTAGAGGTCCGGCCCTGCTTCCAGGAAACATCAAAGGAGGAGATTTCAAAATTTTTAACCACATTATTGCATAAATTTCCTTAAGAGATTCAGTCTAAATGATATATGTTCATAGCCTCATCACTCATGTATAGCATGACATTGTACTGAAGGATAATGCATTTATTGCTTGGTAGATCAAATTACCCTTACAGTACTTTCTTCGTCTTTTTTTTATTTGTTGAAGTTGTTGACAGCAAGGTCCAACTACCTATTTAGTCATTTGTTTGTGAGTTTTATGTTATGATCATAATCTGTTAGTTATTTTCACTGGTGACTTCATGGTTGAAATTAATTGGTATATTATATTATATTACAAACAAATATATTTTTTTTATCTATAATTTTCCATTCATAAGAACAATGCCAATAATATGCTCAATTTTATGCTACAAGTTTCCTAATATTAGACATTTTGATTTTTTTTTCGTTTTAAATTTCCCAGTTTACCTTTATAAAGCATGATTCATCATATCATATATGATATATCTTCTCCTTCACAAGTCTTTCTTTATCAATTATCATGCTATCTTTTTATATATGTGGTTTGTGTGATACAGGAAAGCTTAAGATATTTTTAATCCATACTTTGGAAAAGATGATGAGGTGTAGTTGGACCATCTTATAGCTTGATAATGACAACAGAATTTGGATTCTTTAACTGTTCTTTATGTTTGAACACATTGAGTTGCTTCAACCTTCAAACGGGTCTTGTTTCAGTGTGATGATTAGCAATCTGTACTATTTTAGCACTCATGTTGTACCAGTATCTTCCACCAAAGAAGACACAACGTCTTCGTTTCTCCCTGGAAGTGATCTGACCTAAACCATCATCATCATGAATTCATGATCATCATCTTTTTGCAGATAGAATATGAAGCATCTTATGAGCAAGCTGTGGCTGGGAACATGCACACACACTCTTGACTCTACAGTCTACACCTTGAAATTAGTAAAGGGTAACTTTGATTCCAACTTTGGTGCCTTCTAGCCTATATTGCTGGTATAGCAGGATAATTTCCATAAGCTATGGTCTTGTGTTTCTTGTCTCCTTTCTCTTGTCTTGACACATGTGTTGTAGAATATGAGTTGCATTTGCACATGTGAGACGTGATTTCTTTCCTTGATGTTAACCCTTCCTTCCTTTTTCTCCCCAAGTTCTTGCACACTCATAAAGCAGTGTGATTGTGATATGCTCTGATGTCTAGTGAAAAATTTAGAAGCTTGACCGACACAAAAAAAAAGAGCTATTTTTGGCCACTGGTTACTAAATGTTCTAAATTACAACAAAAGTTTAAGATATCTATAGCATTTTTAATTGTATGATTTATTCTGTTTATACAGGTTTGCTGATGCTAGAATTTGGCTTATTTATTTTCACCATATATGAGAATGAAATAACGACACGGCAAAGCTCAATTAATCATTATTCATGCTTTCAGGTATAACCTTTTGCTAGTTACTTGGTGAATTTATTTGTGAACCTTTTTTTTTTGTTGTTTATGTTGATGATTAGGGTCACATTTGGTTGGTTATTTTCTAAGCATCTCAACCAATTATTTTATCTCCGAACTTTGAATCTATGCCGTTTCTATAATTATTGTATCTGTGTTAGAATTTCAGACAACACCCACAAGCCTAGACTAATGATTAAATACTTTTATAGGTCAACTCTGGGACAGTTCCCACAAAGGCACACACCATGATGCTGACTTAAGAACTCCCTCCACATGCACCACAAAAGCAACTTGTAAGCGCCACTTGAATACTCAAATCTGTTTAGTGTGTCAATACAGTAAAATTGTATTACCTATGACTAGTAAATTGTAAAGTTACACAAAGTTATTAAAACATTTCGTTCTTCATTTATCAACTCAGATCAGAAGTCTCACGAGAGACTCTCTGAAATACTATATCCAGCATATGGCTGCAAGAATATGTGCTATTCTCTTCAGAATTCTTAATTTTTAAAGCACATGGCTCTCTAAGCTCCAATCTTGTAATTTTCCTTAATTGGTAATCTGAAACCATGCAGCCATGTAAGGCACTTTGCTCCGCTTTGGGGCTTCTGCTGATCTTCCATATTTTCTGAGGTGTGATGCTGCAATTTTTCACACATCTTTTGCACAGCTTTTTGGTCCACTTTTACCGTCAGCTGCAATATACACCTATGAAGGTTTTTTTATTTTATTTTTTTTATGCACCATCTGTTAAGGGTTTATTAACATATATTATATATTCATTTTCTCAATCATCTCACTTTTATCCCATTTTTTTCTTATCTATCACTTCATTAAAAAATATTTCATTCATTTATTACATCTAACATTTTCTCTCTTGCTTTATTTTTATTTTTATTTTCTGTTTTTTTCTCTTTTTTCATACACCCAAAAAATGAGATATATTATCAACATTTTCCTAATGTAAATTTGCTAATAATATTCTTGAGTTGGGTGCTGATAGAAATCAACTCCTGTTTAAATCTACTATTGATACTGATTTGGGCATCAGCACGTTTGTCTGTTACCTGCAGTCAGACACTTAACAGTTGTTAATGTCATAGCTAGGGTGGACCAAGCCTTTTCAAAGCATCCCTCTACCTCAAAAGCCTCTTTTGTAACAAGACTTGTTAAATAAAGTTTACAAACATATTTTTAAATAAGTTAATAAATTTGTCATATTTTTATAAGTTGGAAGCATTTTTAGAATGATGTAAATAAAATCATTTTAACTGAATAGACTTTTCAAACAGTATTGACTTAACTTCTTTAACCAATAAGCTTGATTTATATTAATGTGAACTAAGTTATAATCCTTGCATGAGCAATTGGAGTTATTTTCACTCTTTTCTAGCAGGCGAAGAAGTTAATTAGGGTAAATACTTTTTTTTGGCTTTTTAAAGTAGGAAAAGATATAAAATTTAAATTTAATCTGCTAACTTAAGAAGAGCATAACAAATTGATTTTGTCAATAATTTATAAAATTAATTTTTTTATTAAGTTATAAAGTTTAATCATAAATTTGATAATAAATTATATTTTTTAAGGATTAATTTGAAGTTATCTGTAAAGTTAATTTATCACACTTTACATATTATTTGACTTTTTATGAATTAATTTTTCTTAACATCATACTTTCATGGGCCAAAGTATATATTTTCCCTAGAAAATTTAATTAATTGGCGTTAAAACAGTCAACTGTAAAAGGAAAATAGATGCGTGTCAAACATGAACGTGGAGAGAAATCAGAGCATCATGGGTTCCCATGGGTGGTTGCCACACGCATGGGAAAAACCGTAAAGCTTTGATCTGATGTATCAGTGTGGAGGCCACAGGCTTTTGTTTTCTATAAAAAAATTCAGAACAGTTATGGATCTGCCTTGCACAATTGTCCAACGCTGCAGAACATGAAAGGTGAATCAATATTTTTAGGAAAAGATATCTTTTTGTTTCATGTATTTTTTTACTTAATTTTTTTGGTCTCCAAATGAATTTAGCCTTTTAACTTTTAAAAAATATATAAATTTAGTTAATCTTCCAACTTAACAACTATAAACTACCACTAAATATTTTTCTTTGTACTCAATTATAAGTAAAAAGAATTTTTTTTAATTCAGATATTAGCAAATTTAACTATATGCATTCATCCTATTTAATAATATTATTTTAAAATATTTTTCAATACTATTTTTTATTCTTGATGTCAAATTCTAATGAAGGATATTTTAAGAAAAATTTTATTTATTAAATGTAATTAATATAACTAAATGATATTAATTAACATTTTAATTAGCACAAAAGTAATTAAATTTAGCTTATATTTGAATGCAGGGGAAGTAAGCTTGAAAAGGAAATAAGTTCATATATTTTTAAAATTTGAAAAAATAACTTCATTCATTTGAAAGTACATAGGCCAAAATGAAATCTAAGTGAAAGAATATAGACTAAAAATACATTTTTTTCTTTTTTATAGAAAAAATATATATTTTTATGAATTAATATTATGGGGGAGAATTAAAATTAGATTTTTTGAAATTTATGATTTATTTTTTATAATTTCAATAATTATAAATTAAGTATTTCTGTTAAAATATTGTTTGTTTTTAATGATAGGATAAATTCAAGAACTACAATTAAAAAAAAAAGTATATGGGCTCAAAATATCCCAGATATCCTTCTCCAAAATGTTCCTAGGTAGTGTTATGGTGTTTTTGTTTTTGGGCCTATGGCCCTCCTCAATACACAAAAAAAAAAAAAGAAATAAACCATACTGTTAAAGTGTCCTTGTAATTTTTGAGGATATATTAACTTAATTAGAAATTCTTTTAAATCCTAAAAATCTAATGGTAGTACTAAATATTTAAAATACAGAAAAATAGTTTCAAAACTTTTAATAATACAAGGACCTGAGATTAATTGAACGAATTATATATTTGTTATTCATACATAAAGAGAAAATGTATAATAAAAAATGTCTGAATAAATATAAGTAAACTTAGATGCATGAAGTTTTATTTTCTTTTTTTGATAAATACATGCATGAAATTACTACATTATTGCTGCATATGTAAAATTGTATACTGTATAATTTTTTGTGCAGTATATAGATTTTGTCTTGCAAGTCACAACAAACGGAAGAGATGAGAGAGATCGATGTTATTTACATAATTTTTATTCTCAGTTATACTATAATTGTTCTTTTAATTCAAGCGATCACATTTATTGCCAAATTCAAATGTTCATCAACAATAGTTAGATAACTAAAGATCTTTAAATTTTGCCAATCAAATAAGGACCTAATGGAAGATGATTCGGATGATAAATTATAAAATTTGCATTATTTCAATGCTGTGATTAATTATAAAATTGAGTTGCTATTTGCTAGATAGGAATACATAACCATGACAAGTGAGTAGTTGGTAATCAAATTAAAATATTACGTGCATGAGCATGATGATGGCTGCGAGCAAGTAAAGCAATTTGAGTCTCCCAACGTTTTTGCCTTTTTGGTTTGCTTAAACTCAAAGTTAAAATAAATTACTTTATTTTTTCGTTCTACACATTTAATAATTCTTTGTTAAGAAATTTTAATAAATAATATTTATAAATTCTAAAAAAAAAAATATGTGAATGATGTGATGACATATACAAAATTAAAAGAAAAAAGTATGTAAACAAACGAGAAAAATAAACAGGAAAATTATGAAAATGAACAAAAAGAAATTAAAGGAAAAATTACTCAAATGAGCAACAAAAAATTTAAATGAATAATAAAATGAACAAAAGGAAATTGTAAAAGTGAGTAAAAAAAGTATAAAAATATATAAACGGGCAAAACGATAGTAGGAAAAATTAATAAGCAGCGTAAAAATCAAACAATTGGGAGAGAAAAAATATTCAAAATGAGTAGAAAAACATGTAAATGAATGAGAAAAGATTAAAAAAAAAACGCAAATGGATAGAAAAAAGGACTTAAAAAATATTTCAAATCATTGAGACAGAGAAAAAGCAATACAAATAGGTAGAAAATAAATAGTGAAAATGGATGGAAAAAAGGTTCAAATTAATTATTTTAAGTTGTAATTATTTTAAATTAGTTATTTTATTTATGTGTAGTGTTATGTCAAAATATTGACGAAACACTAATATCTTTTTTAAAAAATAATCAAAATAAAATTTTAAAAAGCATAAAAGATGAAAATAAAAAATTTAAACTTAATATATCAAAAGCCGAGTATTATCATCACATTCTTTATACTATATAATTCATTGAAAACTATATAATTAATAGAAAAAAAATTATTAATTAGGACGTATGATCTACAAAATTTAATTTTATGTTTAAATTTTAAAAAAGAATAAAAATGCAAAAGTATATCAGTGAATGTGTCTATAAAAATATTGAATGGATGGAAAGTTAGAATTTAGGGTTGATAAAAAGACCTAAAAAGAAAAAGATGACGTGGGGAAGTCATTGAAGCCAATGAGCATGACCTCGGCACGCACCTTCGCGTGACAGGTGCACTCCCGCCACACTCCATCGCCACAATACAATACAACCCAATCTTCTTTTCTCTCTCTTCTGCCCTAATTCCCATTTTCCCAACTCCTCCATAACCAATTCCATCTTCAAATATTCCAATTCCAATTCCAATTCTATTCCTTTCGATTCCTCTTCCTCTTCCCCCCACGGTTAGGTAAGCAAAACTACTTTCCCTTTTTGTGCACACATAAATAATCTTCCTCTCTCTTTCTTTCTGTTTGCTCCTTGGAATTTCTCGATGCTCTGTTTGGCTGCTATGAATTCTGGAAATTAAAATTGGGAACCTGGCTTGTTGTTTTTTCCTCCCTTTCTCTGATTGGATTGCGAGGGAGGGAGGGAATTGATTTAATCAGGGAAAACGGATTTTACTTTTTCATTGACTGTAAAAAGAAATTTTCGTTTCTTGTGGTGTTCGATTTACCTCTCCTTGCGTTATAAGAATTAAAAAGTATAATATTGAAGTAGTTTTCTTTTTCTTTTTTTTTTCTACTTTAGGAAATTTTGTTGCTGGAAGAATTGCTTAAGGGCATATAGCTGGTTTTGTGCACATGGGATCAGAGAGTGTGGCTCCAATGGTTGAGACCTCGAAAAACAGGTCAGAGATTCTAATGTTTTCATGAACACGCATATGAGATAATCTGATATGTAGTTTCAGGCTCACCACAGAAATAAGAATTTGATTTGTGCCGGTAGTTTTTTCTGTGTGCAATTCCTTTTGTAATTCTTAAGTTTAGTTGGAGAAAACTTCCTTATGTAATTCTTAGGGTTCAATTGGAGAAAACTTCCTTATATGATCTGAAACATTTGATGTATTGAGTTGATGCAAGTGTAAATATAAAATATCTATTATTCTGTGTGTTTAAACTACAAAGCTATTTGTTAGGACAAATTTAAATTTGACCATAACTATTGATAACAAGCAGTGGTGGCAGCAGTAGTATTGATGTTATACTAATAGTCTAATAGCACTACTGCACTACATTCTAGCTGTCTCTTGCATGAGTAGTTTATGTGGACTTTACAGGTTCTTCATCTGGATTCAGTTCTTGTAAACTTGATTTGCTTCAGGTCTTCTTCTGGTAAAATGAACCAAGGGAAAGTCCCCAGGAAAATTCACAAGGCTGAAAGGGAGAAAATGAAGCGTGAGCATTTGAATGAACGCTTTGTTGATCTTGCCAGTGCACTTGGTAACCTCTTGTGCCTCCATCATGTATCTTGAATATGTTCAAACTTTACAGTCTTGGTTTGTTGCTTTCAAGATGATTTTAAGTTATTTTTATCTTCCTTTTTTCGGGGGGGTTTTGGTGGTGGTGTGGGGATAGATCTAAATGAGAACAATGGAAAGGCTTCTATACTGTGTGAAACTGCCAGGTTGCTGAAAGACTTGCTCAGTCAGATCGAGTCCCTCAAGAAAGAGAATGTCACTCTGTTGTCTGAATCTCATTATGTAAGATTGACACCCTTTTCCTTTCTATTTAAGTTATCTTTCAGCCAGTTCCTTGTATCTGGTTGGATTTCACATTATCGGGTTCATTGGGCAGATGACCATGGAGAAAAATGAGCTGAAGGAGGAGAATTGTAGCCTAGAAACTCAAATTGAGAAACTTCAAGGTGAGATACAGGCAAGACTGGCTCAATCTAAACCTGACCTGAATGTACCTCCCCATGAGCCACCGGAGCAGACAAATTTTCCAGGACAGAATCTCCAATTGCATACCATAGAACCTAACTTGCAGCAAGGATCTACGGTTTTGGTTGTCCCCTTTCATCCCAATCTTCAAGCTTCTTTTCCAGCTCCTAATGTTACCGAGGTCACACCGAAATCTATGTCTGTAGTCAGTAAACCACATGCTAGGTATCCCACACCGGCAGATTCATGGCCATCACAACTGCTTGGAGAGCAACCAACTTCAAGCTAATTTGTATTTTCTAGTGTTATAGTTTCAGTATTGGTTTAACATGCCAACTAGCTTTCCTGATAGCAAAGCCTCTCTGGAGCTTACATGTATAAATTACATTTATTCAATGATCTAAGAGAGTCTTCACTCCTTTCTGTTAGAAAAAAAGGTATAATCATTTTTGGTTCGAGTTAGTACATTCTCCTTTACTTTGTTTTCTCAGGCCTTGAAATCACTAGTTACTTGTAGAAATGTTTTTGTGGTGCTTTTCCATGGCACCATGTCTGATGTTTCCTTGGCACTTATTTGTTAAGAAACTTTTTATTCGGCACTTAACATGGGAAAATAACTATTTTTTATTTCATTTATTTTTCCTGTGTGTTTTCGCTTTCAATATAAAAGAAAAGAAAAAAACTGGTCGCTACTTTTTATCTCTACTTTCGTGGAATGGGATCAGATTATGGTTGAATGAGAAAGGCAATATATTTTTTTTGACTTTAGCAACACAATTTAACGTTCGATTTTATTTGTCTTAATACAAATTAGCATCCAAACTAAACAAATTTGAAATTAATTATAAGAATTATTAAGTTTTTTTAATATCACTTAAATGTCACATTTTTATTGTCATTCAACTTTTTAGCTGGAGTTAGTTTAGGGCCTTTAGGCATCTCGTATTATGTTCTAGTCTGATAGTCGGGAGCATTGCTTGGATAAAATTCAAAAATTAATTCAAGGAGCCTTAAGAAAATAGAAAAAAAATAAACACAAATAAAAACATATGTTCTTTTATTTGGTTATAGAATAAATAAATAATAATAATTTTTAAAACAAAAAAAATTATGTGTTTTTTGTTTACTCTCCCAATTATTTACCACGGTATATTTTGAAATTTTGGCTCATTCTCCATTTTTAGCAAATGGAACATAAATGAAGTTACTCTTTTTTTTTTTTTTGAAGTATAAATGAAGTTACTCTAGAAACAGAAGGAATCTTACAAAATGACAACCCACAATTGAAATATCGTTGAAAGCACAAACGATGAAGGCCCTACCACCTACCAAGTATCAACCTAACTTCAAACAGAAAAAAAAATATTTGGAATGGATTTTTTTAAAAGTTTAAATATCTTTTTTTAGTTATTGCAATTAACCACTTTTTTTCTTAGTCTTTGTAAAAAAAATAATTTCAGTCTTTATATATTATAATTTTTTATTTTTCATCTTTATGACATTTTAGATAATATTTGTTGACTGTTTAAAGTGTTAGTTAAAGTGTTTTAAAAATTAAAAATAAATAAATATAATTTATAGGAAAAATAATAATTTTACAACAATAAAAAATAAAAGACACGGGACTACAAAGACTAAAAATATATTTAAATTTATTTAAAAAAAAAAAGAAGAAAAAAAACGTGGGTAAGAGTATTGTAAGGACAATGTAGGTAGCAGCAAATTCGTAATATGTGGAAACCAAGGTTAATTTTCCTTAATCTTCAATTTAATTGTCATTTAGCACCTAACTAGTCTACGGGAATCCGCAAGTCTTTATTTGGTGAACCGACCAACTTGATTAGTGTCTCATTCTTAAAAAAAATATTAACCAGTATTTTTAAGATATTGGTTAAAAAATTATCAAAATAATTAATTCATAATCTTTTTATGTTGTCTTATAATGTCTATAATTAATATTTTTTATTTTAATTTCTTAATCAACGTGGTTAACAAGATTCTTGGGAAAATACTTGAGTGTCGGCGGGCCACGTTGGTCCAGCATTCCATCCCATCCACGATTGAAATCGAAATGCAGATACTATGGTCGTAGTCTCGGCTGCACAGGAAACTAGCTCCCTATCACCGCTCCTTCTTTTTCTCACATCTGTCTGCTTTTGTTCTCTCACACGCAAACCACGCACTCTCTCTCTCTCTCTCTCCTCTTGAAGCCCTCAAAGGCTCAAACACAAACACTAACACTAACACTAGCATTCACTCAAGAGATCAATAATGGGATCTGGGGCCGGCAATTTCCTCAAGGTGCTTCTCAAAAACTTCGATGTGCTTGCTGGGTATGTTTTTTTTTTTTTTCTTTTTCCCTCTTCCTTCTCTCTCAAATCACACATTCTCCAAAATGTGCTTCCTTTTTCTCTTTCTTCTCAACTGATATGTTATGTTATCTATTTTTGTTTCTATTGCAGGCCTGTCATTAGTCTTGTTTATCCTCTGTAAGCAAAATCTTGATCTTCCTCTTTTCCTTACACGCACAATGTGTTTTGTTGAATGTTCCTTTTGCATTTATTCCATTGTTGGACTCATTCATATTATTGATGTGGGTTTTCGTGTTTTGCTTCAGATATGCTTCAATTAGGGCAATTGAGAGCAAGTCTCCTATTGATGATCAGCAGTGGCTCACTTACTGGGTTCTCTACTCCTTGATCACCCTCTTTGAACTTACTTTTGCTAAAGTCCTTGAGTGGTATGCATTTTTTGTATATCTTTTTATGTTGTTTATGTTAATTGATTTGCAAGAATAGTACTCAGTGATAAACGTGACGATAAACCTCAGAGTTGAGATTTTAGGCTTTTTATTTTGTTGTTGCAATTTGTTGTGGATGTAGTTTATTGGGTTCCTTAAGAAAATGTGATTTATTAAATGCTACCTATTAATACATTACTAGATTTTAGGGGTATTTTTTTCTGAAGAGTATCTCTATGCGCAAGCTGACTTTTGCCACCTGCCAATTTGGGTTATTCATCAAATCTTAGTGTTTTAATGATTAATTTGGTTGTAATTTATGGTGAGAGAAATTAAGTGAACAAACGGCTGTTAAATTGCTAAGTTCATAGTAGTAGATAAGCTTGAATGCAAATATGAAAAGGCTTCAATATGGCATTTTGTGTAATGCATTTTGTGTGCTATATCAAGCTTCAACAATATGGCAAATATGAAAAAGCTTGAATGTTGAATTACTGTAATGCATTTTGTGTGCTATATCAAGCTTTCTATGAGTTCTGTTGTGACAAATATGTTTAGAAGGGCACAGGGTAAAGTATTTAACTTTTGGCTGAATTTTCACAACATATGTATATATATTTCAGGATTCCAATATGGCCCTATGCAAAGCTGATTGCAACCTGCTGGTTGGTCCTTCCTTACTTTAGCGGTGCCGCTTATGTTTATGAGCATTATGTGAGACCTTTCTATGTCAATCCTCAGACCATTAACATCTGGTACGTTCCAAGGAAAAAGGATGCCTTGGGTAAGCGAGATGATATTCTGACTGCTGCAGAGAAGTACATCCAAGAGAATGGAACAGAAGCATTTGAGAATATCATCAATAGGGTATTTCTATTTGCATCTATAGAAAACCCAGTTGTTGTGGATTTTTGCTTTGTTTTTTTGTATATCCAACTTGTTGTACTAACGCTGCCATCTCTTTGCAGGCTGACAAATCAAGAAGGGGTGACGGTTATTATACAATGTATGATGAGACTTATTGAATGCGATCATCTCGTAGTTTTCTCTGTCTTTCGTGGATAAGGGGATGCATGTACATCTTACCCTGTTGCTGATATTTTGTTTTTCCTTCTCCATGGTGATACTTTACTTTTTTTTTTCATCCCTTTATTGAGTTTTTATTGTCACTCATCTATGTTTTGTGTAATGGCTATGACACGCATAGTATATATATATAATGTTAGTACAGCAGAAACTCGTTGATTTTTTTTTCTTGTTATATTATATCCCCAACAGAACCCCTTCATTGCTAGATCTTTTTAACTATATAATGCCACTATTGATCCCTTGATTATTTTATGGAACTGTTTTCTTTCATTTTATTTCCATGATAATTTCCTTGTTGTCAGGAACAGTGATATTTTGGGATGCTACTACCATCATACATTGCAATGACCTAGGCTAAAATGTTGCTTTGCAAGATGGGTTTGTAGCAATGTTATTTCAATTTCAACATTTTGTATTTGTTTGCTTTCTTTTTTAAACTTCCTTCTGTCCGAAGATTTCTTTCCCCCGTTTTTTTTTTATATCTCAGAAGTGTAAAGAAATAAAGTGTAGATACCAAAGTGTCTGAGGAACATATTTATGAATCAACAAGCAAGGATAATAGCATAATGAATGGTTCTATCAATTTTGCGTTTTAAATCTTTTTACTCCTGGTAATGACGAGTTAATTATTAGTTACCTTTTCTTGATTAAGGAACTGGCATGTTAGTTAAGTATTAACTAATTACTACTCATATGAAAGGATAATTAGATAAACTCTTTGTGAAAATATCACTCATTAATCATTATATCATCTGATTATCCATCCATGCCTACAAGAAAACAAACACACCATACAATTATCATAGACGTCTTGTAATCAAAGATGAGTTTGGTTGAAAAAGAGCCAGGCAAAATGTACCATGCATACCAACATGGAACTAGTTTCGGTGCATCGTTGGACTTTAAGCGAATCTATAGAAGAAAAGTGCACTCAATTTATATATTAAAACATACAAGGGAACAAGAAAATTGGGTGCGAGTGTGTGAGAATAAGTAAAAGCTGAGAGACCTTTATATTAGGTTTGGAGGTGGCGAGGTGGTTATGTTATGTGCGTTCGTTGGCAAGGTCGGCTTCTTTAAAAGTTTAAAAGCTCCTAAAGAAACCAATATGTGCCTTTCCTGCAAGTTTGTTTCCCAGATTGAGGATGATTTAGATAAATAATTAAAAAAAAAAACAGTTGCAACAAATTAAAGGCAATTTTCTACTCAACAATTTTTACGAGACTGCCAAATTTGGTGCATCTGATTCTGAAGCACTGCATTGAAGGGGAGGATATATGATTTCTTTAGATTGAGTGGAAATATGACAACTTAGAAACCTATATGCTTTTTCCCTACAAAATTGTTTCCCGGTGCCGTGTTGGATACAACAAATTGAAAACAATCTTTCCCCCTACCATTGTTACTAGCCAACGAGAGTTGGTACAAGTAGTTGTAAAGGATTGCAATGAATGGAAAGAATCATGATTTTCACGCATGAAAAAATTTCTTCCCTACCAAACACCCCCTTAATGTGAAAAAAAATATTTCAAACATCATTCATTTTAAAACAAAGGGAGTACACAAAAAGAGAAATAATATTTGTACAACAAATTATACAATAAATTTTACAAGAGAAATATAAGATTTTAGAAATGAAGTGATGCATAGAGATAAACATAAAAAATATTGTATTAATTGTTGTATGGATAACACATTTCTACACAAAATAAGACTTTGTTCACAACACCTAAAAAACACTAGACAATTGTGCCTTGGACAAAATTGGCTCAAAAACTTGATTGGTTCCCTACATTTAAGAAATATCTGCCTCTATCCCACCATCTCAAAAAAATCACCATACTATGATAGTATGATTAAAGTTTGCCTCACTGTACAGGGATCTCTGACGAAATGCAAAGTTTCGAGTCTGCTCCACCACTGATAACACTGTCACTTTTCCACCAGTCAGCAGACAATACCTGAGTTAAACAAATGCCAATTATATTATTAGCAACTTTGGCTCTCCTTGGGTGTAAAACAAAGTTGAATAGGTATTCTTTTATGCTATGACATGGATAGTTTTATACCTTATCACTGTGGGATTCAATGACTGAAAGAGGCCACTACAACATTGATGGAGAAAATTATCAGAAAAAGACCCAAAGATAGATATATAATCACGCCAGGAGTAAAAATTTCTTGGTACAATAAAAGGATATATTACCGCAGTTCTCAGATCCCACAACATAACTTTCCCATCATAGGATGCAGAAAGTAAATGAAACCAAGACTGATCATGCCATTTGCAAGCTGAAACCCAAGAAGTATGAGAAGCAAACTGAAAAACAGGAGCAGAAGTGCCTGCAAGAAAGAATAAAAAAAATATTTTACAAGATATTAGCATGCATGTGATTGTCTGTGGAGGTGAGAGAAAATGATAATTAGCTTTATTCAACAGACCTGGCTTACGAGGATCCCAGATCCTAAGGACAGGGTCAGAACCACCAGCAGCTATCAGAGCAGAACCTTCCCCACCAATATCAAGGCAGTTGAGAACCTTCCCACAGAACTATACATGGAAAACAATCTAATATTAATTTCTTTTTTGGTGTTGCTCTTCTACCTCTGATTACTAAACAAACATTTTCAACAATAGTTTTGTATAGAAAATAATTTAGAATAAATGAAGGAAATAGATAACCAGTAAACATTGCATCCATCACAATGAATCAGATTTACAACCATGGCAGGGTTCCATTTCCTCCAGCATGGTAAGCACTTTAAATTATTTTTTTAGATGAAAAAACATCACAGTTGGTTCAATATATCCTAAATTAAGTATAAACAAGGGCCAAAACCAAGATTGCTTCATAATGAGACAACTTTGGACTACCAGAACCATGTAAAAACATCATAATCAACAATCAACTGAGGAAAAAATGTTGAAGATTTAACACACACTAAACGTAAAAAGACTACAAAAAATCTTATAAAGAGGAACAAAAGTCCAAAGCCACTACTAGAACAAGAGATTAAGAAATGACACAGAGCTTTGACATTCATAAAAAGAAAAAAGAAAAATTGGCAAGCACGCGCTAATCCATTTCTATTCTAGATGCCAGATTACGCACAAAAAGTTAATGGCAGAGCATCAAAGGGTAGGATGCCAAGGCTTTATCTAAAGACAGAAATTAGAGTACAATTTTAAACAAATTGGGGAAAAGAGAGAAAGAGCGTAAATTTTTCAACTTACTATATCAGTCAAGTTTTTTCCTATCTCAACATCCCACTTCCTAATAGAATGATCCCATGATGCAGAATAGATTAACTCCCGTTGTGGCCAAACCACAGAAGATACACACTGTGTATGGCCCACAAGGGTAGTAAAAGCCTCTCCCTGCAATACAACAGAGTAATATTGATGAAAACTTACATGTCAACAAAAACTAAGGCATGATACATCAAAAGGGAAAGAAACACCAATTAAGAGGAAAAAATAGTTACAAAATCTACAAGGTTTAATAAACAATTTTACAGGTCTACAATAATATTAGAAAAACTTTGAGCTTGTCTCCGAATTAGATAGTCCAAAATTCTTCCAAAATAGTTTCAAAAACACCTTTCATGACCTCTAGCCTCTAGTTCGAGCATAAACAGTAGCTTTGATACTTCCATTCAACCAGTAGAGAATGCATATAGCAACATCCCTAAACTTATACGATTCAACTCATCAATTACAACAGTCAGAGAAAGAAGAGTAATGCCATCTCTAATGATCACTAGGAAATTAAAACCAACTTCTAAATACATGTTTGGCAAGAATATATGTGACTACATACACAAATTCTAATTTCAACAACACAAGATAAAAAAAAAAAAAGATGTAAAGAACTTCTACAAACCTCTAGTTGAGACTCCTCAACTTGACCTCCAACTTTTCTCTTCTTGGACACTTGGTCATCTTCTGCATTGAAGTCATTTGTTTGCCATAGATTGATGGTGCAATCCCAAGAACCTGAACAAACCTATGATTGAGACAACAAAAGAAGACTAGTGTTAAATACCAGTATTACTTTACTCATAAACCAAGGTGAGAAAGAAGGGGGAGAAGTTTAAAATTAGAAAAGCAAGTACGAACCATTTCTCCAGAAGTCTGCACTGCAACACTTTGTACAGAAGACTTGTGACCACGCAAGATTTTGTAAGCCCTAACCCTCATAGGATGGTTTACAGGGTCCTCTGTATTGAGCTTTAACAAAAATGGGAAAATATAAAATTAGTAAGCAATAAGCACAGCATAAAGAACTGTAGCTCGGAAGCTTCTTTTAGTTACCTTCCATAGCCTCAATGTCCGGTCTTTCGAAGCAGTAGCTACTGTAACAGTTTCCGCACCTGAATCACCTGATTACAGTACAAATCTTGATGTCTTGGGAACAATTCAAATTACAATACTATGCATCTATATTGTGAAACAATATAACATTGTGACATGGATCACACAAAGAAACAAGCACAAATGTTTGCAACATACAAGCTAATGGCAAATAAAACAAAATCATCCCAATCCTCAATCCTGTAAAGGAATGGGGGAAAGAACATAATGTAAATAGCTAATTAAATTAATGACTTTGAACTTGATAGCCAAGGCAAAACAGCCATAATCTTTCTTATACTACTAGATACAAACTTTATGATTTTCTCATCAACAATAAATTAAATATCAAAAACTTATGATCAGAAAAATAAACAGAAACAAAGTTGGCATCATGTAGGAGAGAATGCTTGCCTTCATACCTTTTGGATTGATGATACTAACAGAAGTGACTGCGTCACTATGTCCATCCAATATATGGGTACATAATCCAGCACCTTTCCACACCCTAAAATATAATCCAATCATATCATGGAGGAAGCTCGGTAGATGAAGAAAGTAATCAAATGATAATATTAATCAATAAATACAATATGCCTATAATTCTAGAAAAACAAAACTGTGCAAGCCTATTACCTCCCTAAACCATCATAACATCCCGTCAAAAAGAACCTGCATAAATAGTAGCACTCAACTTTAAATTCTTAGTGACGGACATACAAATAAAAAAATCAATCAACTTACTAAAATAACACCCACTCATCCAATTGGCCAAAGCTATATAGAATGTATTCAGAAAGAGGGTTATTACCATGCCATCCACCACAACGCAAAAATAAGCCTCAAACAGGGTTATTGCCATCAACCACAATGCAAAATAAACCTCAAACAGTAAACATCTGATGGTGATGATGTACTCAAACCCTATTTATCAAAAGTTGACACCAATCACTCTTGCCATCATCACCAAATATGATTAACAAATTAAGGGAAGCCAATAAAAACCAGCCACACTAACTTAAATTCAACATTCCAACCTAAGTAAAATTTCCACAAACAATGGTTGAATAAAAGGAGTTTCTCATACAAACATTGGCATATTGCCAGCTGCCAGCATTAATAAACATAACAGTTTAAGAGAAAACACGTTAACACAACACAAACTAAGACCATTATGGAAAGGCTGAATTACTAGAAGTCTTTGAAAAATCTACCACCAAAATATTACATATTTGCAAGCTTACCGAGAAGAAGAACCATCAACAGCACTGACCCAATCATCATGTAAAGAAGGGTCTTCCTCCTTTCGTGGGGCCACAGCCCTTGTGTACTCAACTTCCAATATCCTTTCCTGTAATTGATCATTGAAGACAGTTAGCTATGATTTCCTATGACATCATACCAAAAGGTAACAATGGTTTCACACTATCACCATAACAAGCAAAGCATTTATTTGTTTGATTGAGATACACACGCTCACGCTATGAAAGAGTGCCCTTAATATAAAAAGAAATTAAAAACTAAAATGAATCATTGGAATCCAATGGACAAATCAAACACTCCTAGACTCCTGGTTCTACTACTTATCCAAGCACCTATCCAGTTCCCAAGTTAAATTTCCATTCCATGAAACTTCATTCAGAATAACTCCAGTCCCCATTTTCTTATCACGTTTCACTTTTTATCATTCAGAAAGAATCACACAATAACATAGACAGTAGTAGAAGATGATTACCGCAGAGATTCCCTTAGCGAGAAGAAACTGCTCAAGCGACATTCGAATGAACTCGCCATCAATCAAAAAATCAAACGGTTCCGGCGCGTCTGCAAACAACAAGCGGCAACAAAATGAACCGAAATTCATCAATGATCGAAAATTAAGGAAAAGGAAAAGATGGAGTGGTGCTTGTTAGAGAATGAAAGTACCGTTGGATTCAAGGAGGGCGTTGACGAGAGAGGAGAGGCCGAATCTGGTGAGGTCGGCGGGGATGGCAATGGCGGTGGTCGGAATTTTGTAAGGCTCACTCAACTTGGTCACGAAACGCACCTGGATCCTCCTGGCGCTCCCTTCTTCCTCCATATTCCTCACTTTCTTCTGCAAAAAACAAGTCAAGGTGAAGAAGAAAATAAACTAGGGTTGGGTTTAGCGGTACAGAGAACACGGGGGGTTTTGTTCTGGGTTTATGTTATTAAGGAGTTTTTTAACGAAGTGCTGTTGAAATAGGGTTGGGTTTAAGAATATTGATAGTTTTTACATAAATTATAAATTAAAACATAAAAAAGTGTAAATATATGTATTATATATTATTATAAAACTATCACATTTATTATTTTTCTATTTCTTTTATCTTTGTTTTCATCCATGAGTTTATATATTAAAAGAGTGTTAAATTAAGACCAAAACATTTAATTATATTTTTAAGGATTAGCTCTTCATTTATTATATAAGGTGATGTGAAATAAATAAAAAATTCAAATAATATCTTTGATATATCTTTTAATAAATTAGGTATACATTTTTTAAGATAAATTTATTTAATTATGCATAAGAACAAATTTAATACACAAATTCATTATCGAGTTCTTTTTTTATTATAAAAATTTAGGAGAAGAAAATGTTGTCCCGATTGAAAGTAGGAAAAACCTTCAAACTCAACACTTATATAAGTACTTACATTTAAGTTACTCCAAAGAGATTAGGGGATTTATTATCAAGTTTTAATTAGGCTACTCATATTTTTTGTACTACTATTAGCCAAGTGGATTTCAAAAAATACTATCTTAGAAAATGATTATTAATTACATCATAAAAGTTAAGCAGTAAAATTATTGAAAATTTTAATTTTAGCTACATATATGGTTTTTAAAAACCACCAATAATTGAATATGTGAAAAGGAAAAAAAATATTATTGGATATTTAGATAAAATCTAAATAATCCAATTTATTACATACTTTTTTATAATGTGTAATTGGTGCATAATTTTTTTTAATTCTTTTTTAGCGTACTGAGAACGGCTGAAGTGCTGCACTTCTTTAGAAGAGCCAGCTTCAATAAGAATAATTTTCTTCTATTCAGGAAAATAGTATATTTAATTTTAATTATGGAACTAAATTGCCCTAACAACCATATCACAGCTTCACAGGAATCATATTGCTTCAATTAAACCATAACTTTATAAATTATAAAAATCGTTATTCAGCAACCTCGACAATCATAGTTGTACACTCAAGCTGCTCCATTTATAAACGTTTGTTCCATGCGAGTCATAATATTGGGCGAATAGTTAAACAATGTTAATTCATTAGAGAAGTTCTTTGGATATAGATGAAAAAGGATTATTAGATGAACTATTGAACTCTTATTTGTTGGAAAGAACAGTCATTATATAATCTGATTATCCATCCAAGCTTACAAGAAAATTAATACACCATACAATAACTTTCATTATATGGTGAACTTTATGGCCACAGCATGGGGAAGGATCACCGCTCTTGTAATCTGACATCATTGAGTTTGGTTGAAAAAGAGCCTGACAAAATTATCACGCATACAAGCCAGGAGCTAGTTTCCGGAGTTATCAGGCTTCAATTTCAGCTTCAGCTTCCACAGCATTCGAAGTTTGATTAAGGTAATCTTGAGCTTCTTCTAATGCTGATTCCTTTGGATCATCAGCATACAAAATCTTCTTAATTGCTACAGAGATCTGCATAGAGAACATGTAATATTATTGCTTACATTTGTGTAATTCTTTTTTACTTTTTTGATGTTCAATTTAGTACCTTTTAACAACCATTAGTGGTCAAATACCTTATGAATTATGATTGACCATGATCATAATCTGGAGGTATTTTGGGTTGCTAACCCAGGTTTAGGAGAGAACTATTTGTAAATATGACAGTAAGCAGTTGCAAATCCAGTTTTATCATACCGAAGCAAATCCATTACAATCGTGTGGTGCTTAAGAGGTGAAAAACAAGTTTGCACAGATAACAACAGCTGCTAAAGTCTTTTCCCAATTGTTGGAGTTGGGTACATAGATCAAATAACATCACTATATTATATCAAAAAACCATTTTTTTCAGAAAAGTTTTTTAGATTTAAATCATATCTACTGGTTTCACTCAGTTTTTTAGGCCTTCCTCAAACTCTAATTATTGGACTATCCTCCAACTAAGCAAAGTTAAGAGTACTGCCCCGAAGCTGACCCTACACAAGATCATTTCTATTTGACTAAGAAAAAATAGAATTTAGAGCTCATAGTCAAGGGCTCCCATCCACTTAGACAGACCCATCAACTATACAAACAATTTCCGAGGGTATACATGTTGATTCCAAAACCATAAATTTATTTTAAAGTAAAAACTTGTGATGTTTTTTGCCCCATTATGGAAAAAAATGACAATGTGACATGTATGTCAACTAAGACCTCTTCGGGTGCCCTTATTCTTCATTGTCCTTCACTTCCCTTTGTATTTTGTTTTTGTTTTGAGTCTCTTATCACTGAGATATTAACTTACCTATTGTTGGAGATTTGGATACCAAAAGCTTTGTGATATAATTATCTTTACTAGCTATTTAATGTCATTTCAATATTATTGTTTATTGTCTTGTTTATGATTTGATTACCCATGTATGTTATAGTGTAATAATCATTGAAAAATATTTTTACACTAAGAACTAAAAAAGATTTCTAATTAACTCATATTTAGGGATGAAATGGTGTTGATTAGCCTTTTTATAAACCCTTGTTCTTAATCAAATCGTTTGGCTTAACTTTCTAACAGATTAGGAGTGGAGTCAAGTGATTTAGACTCTTTCACATAAGAGATCATGGTTAAAGTAGATTAATTGGTTAAAGTAATAGTTGGAATTACATTGAGTGATAAAAAATTATTAACATTACATCCAAAGTTTGTTTGGTAGGCCAAACATGCAACATTTCCACAAAGTCTACACCAAGTTATCTCTTGCACCCAAAGTGTTTGTGTTTTTACCTCTTTGAATTTTGCATTGTTTTTAATGTCTTTGCTTAATCTTGAACTTTAAATTTATACACTTTTTTATCTTAAAAACCAAGTCTCTGTAGACACAATACTCCATTACTTAGAACTTAGTTTACATAAACTATTTAACACAAACGAAATTCCCGTGGACACGATATTCGATCTTACCATTTTATTATTACTTGTACAATTTGATTCACTTGTCAATCGGTTAACTCTATGACACTTGCAAAGTTTAACAAGTTGTTTCAAACTATCAACACACCCAATTAAAATAACATACACATTTGGATTTTATAGAAAATACAAGAATTAGGGAATCCCCAATTTCTTGTGTCGTGCACATGAAACAAAATCGAACAATTAGAGAAGACATGAATAAATGGTGAATTATTAATTAATATTACCTTAAATATTCAATGTAATATTTGTCCCAACATGAAAAGTTATAGACTTATTCATTTTTCTCCTCTTTTCAACAATAACTTTTTTTTGCCTATTCTTTTGATCACACAAAAAATCTCAATCTAGAAACAACACGATTGGTCAAAACCAAATATAAAAAAATTGAAAATATCAAATCAATTGAAGCAATACTAAAAGAAACAACAGCGACAGAGTTGAAGGAAAAAATGTGGAGAAATGAAAGGAAATATTACAGATGTGTTCGTGAATCAAACAACAAATGGATCTTTATTCTGCTAGTTAACTAGAGGAAAGGGTGAAAAAACAAAGGAAAGCTAGAGAGTCTTAAAAAGCAATTGAAACTTGATGGTGGCCAAAGTTGTCTTGCATGGTGTCAAATAGAGTTAACTCTCAAACCCAATGCTGTCACCGGTGAATCAAAATTTATGATTGTTAGAGAAAGACTAATCAAAAGGCAAGGGCACAAAACTGTTCCTTTTGCCATGGGCCTCAATCAAGCAAGCGTGTGAACCTATCAGACATTCTTTGAAGCTATCTGCATTTGCTTTTGATTGGGGAGTAATTAGTACATAGACTTACACTCTTAAAATTATATTCTGGAAAGACGAGGGCAGTGTAAGAAAATCCCATAATCTATTATCTGGTGAGAGGGTATTTTGGGTAAACAAATTTAAAAGGGGAGTGTATTATCAAAAAAAGGTAGTGGAAATAGCAATTAACAAATATATGACGGGGACAACAAAATTAGGCCTTTTTTATTTTTTGCATTTAAATTCAGAAAAGTTAGAAAGAAGGCCATGAAATGGGCCTAGTGAAAAGCCCGGCCTTCCCAGAACTAGGTTTTTGGGATCTCTTAAAAGGGAGAAAGAAGCATGTGTTGAAGTTCAGCTGCGAAAACCTAGTGCACCGTAAGGGTTGTGAAGCAGGCAGAGAAGAGCCATGGTGCACGTTTCTTTCTACCGAAACTGTAAGTACACAATGCATCTATCTATATTCTGCGCATTTGTTTGTCCGAAATGTCATTTAATCTGATTGTGATATTTCTGATCTAAGGATAAATCATGATTTCCTATGAAATTGACGAGTTTTGTTTGGGATTGAATAGATGGGAAAACGTTCAAGAAGCCTCGTCGTCCCTACGAGAAGGAGCGTTTGGACGCCGAGTTGAAGCTGGTCGGTGAGTACGGGCTTCGCTGCAAGAGGGAGTTATGGAGGGTCCAGTACGCCCTGAGCCGCATCCGTAACAACGCCAGAAACCTATTGACCCTTGATGAGAAGAACCCTCGCCGTATCTTCGAGGGTGAAGCCCTTCTCCGAAGAATGTTCCGTTACGGACTCCTCGACGAGACACAGAACAAGCTGGATTATGTGTTGGCTCTCACCGTCGAGAACTTTCTCGAACGCCGCCTCCAAACCCTCGTCTTCAAGTCTGGCATGGCCAAGTCCATCCACCACGCCAGAGTCCTCATCAGGCAGAGGCACATCAGGTACACACTTTTCTCTCATTCATTAAATCCAAGTCCATTATGCAATATTTTTTATTTTTGCATTGTGAATTGATTTCGTATAATGTGTCATATAAGAATCTGTTTCGCAATTACAACTTAACAGATATTAGATAGTATATGATTGCCTGAATACAGGACTTGTGTAGTTATTGGCTAACTGCAATCTTGACCTGTTCCTCGAAACCAGTATTGGTTTTCATTGAATTAATTATGTGTTGGTTTGATATGAAGTTGATTTTGTATGTTGCAATTTCTTGTTTTTTAATGGCATTATGTTTGAGGATGGATTTTGATGAGTGTTTGGTGTGGCAGGGTTGGGAGACAGGTGGTGAACATCCCATCGTTCATGGTTAGGGTTGATTCGCAGAAGCACATTGACTTCTCACTGACCAGTCCTCTTGGTGGTGGTCGTCCAGGACGCGTGAAGCGAAAGAACCAAAGGGCTGCTGCTAAGAAGGCTGCTGGTGGAGACGGAGATGAGGAGGATGAAGATTAAATTATTAATGGCTTCTGATATTTATAGACCTTGTGCTCGTTTTTTTATCTGTGTCGGTAGACATTTTAGATTTTTGAAATGGTCTGACTTTTATAATTTTGGCATTCTTGTTTCTTGTTTGAGGTAAAGCTGTGCCTGAGATATGATGTTTTTGAACTGTTCTTTCTAAAGTATTCAAGTTTTGCTCCAATGCCTGTGGTGATCTCTGGTGTTTTTGCAACTCGGTTCTACTTGCTAATATTATCGGTGGTTGTAGGCTTCTTTGCATAAGACAGTTAGTTAGAAGTTAAAATGCTCAAAGATATTGTTTTGGTCCATCAAATGACAGAATTAGTTCTTGGGGGCCTGATTTCAGCTATGGTTTCATCGAGTACAACTAGGTTTCATGGTATAATGACGAATTCTAGATTTTATTCTATGCTAAGCAATACTTGTGTGGTGATTGTTTGTTGGTCTTGATGGGTAGTGCTGCGAAGATTGAAGGATTTCAAAGTGCTTAATGCAGTGATTTTAGTGGATAACTAATGTAACTACACGCTACCTCAATTATGCATTGATTGGTGAAATTGTGCGGAGGGACTATGAGCTGAAAATTCATCGAATCCACTAAAAGTAGCCCCTGAGAACGTTCATTGTTTCGTTTCGGATATAGAAATCTCGAAAAAAATTGCAGCAATTTGTTTTAGAGAAGCATTCTTTGGCAAAGTAGGCACGATGAAGATGTGTGCTGGTTTCTCTGTCTCCCTGACCACGCTTCGCATAGTTAGGACGTGTATAGTTTTTCGATAAAAAGTTCAGAGTAACATAATGGACCCGTCCAGACTTAACAAATTGTACGTATTTTATCATATCTTTTTCATTCCTTGTCGAGCTTTACTTCCAACAGTTTAAAACTAACCTTTCCGAGAACATAAACAATTTTAGAGCATTTTCTCATGTTGAACTTCATGCATTTAGTTCTTTGTTTGAGACATAAATCATTGTTGTCTTTATCCATTTCGTGTCTCCGTCTCTTTCGTGTTCATCTTGAAGTTTTACCTTCTTTGTACTTTTGTTGGAACGACCATCCTCCAAAATCCTAGCATAAGATATTATATCATAATTAATAATGCACATTTTGTATAAATAATCCATGTAATTAAAGCATGTGTAAAATAACCAACTTAAAAAAGTGAATAAAATAGGTGGAAGTGTGAATGGAAGTAGAAATTAAGTTTGTATTTGAACTTTTGGATACATAATTATGCAAAAAACTGGAAATTGGGTAGAGAAATCAACCCCTAATCTTGCCTCAACTTGAAACATTAATTTTGGTGGATTGATAGGTTAATATATGTAACCAGGGACGCATCTAGAAGTCTATTGAAGGGGGGTCTGGATTTCTTTTTTGTCACTTTACAATTATTTAAATATTGTTTACCAAAGACTCCACTAATTTCTTGTTTCAAACTTTGGAAGGCTATGATGTTATGAACATAATAACAATCAATTTTTTTTATTCTTAGAAATGAAACTCGAGGATAAGTGAGTTTACGACTCACGCGCACTATTCAACTATTTGAGTTAGACTTTCAAAGTCATTCTATATACTAATAATTGAAAGTCATCAAATCGCATAAGACTCTACTATAATTGAAAGTCATCAAATCGGAGGGGGACTGAGGCCCCTGCTTGCCCCCTCCTAAATTTATCTCTCCTTCCTAAATTCGTTTCTGCATATAATCCAACTTATAAAAAAAGGTTAGGTTATGTTGGTTGAGATGACAGGTCAAATTGAACTATTTCACCATATTTATTTTGAAACACCCCAAATAGAAAAAGATGTAGGAGTGTATAAAAGGGGTTGAACGCCAATTTTTTTTTCTATACAACTATTTAAATATCTTTTTTTAATAAATAATAAGTTTTTTAAAAATATTTATTATTAATTTTATGTGTAAAACTAGAGATGTGATCTTTTACTAAAAATAATTAAGTAAATATTAATCCAAAAATATATTTTTCTTTTATATATATATATATATAGTGTCCTAAGAACCTTGCTTGTTCCTTTATCCGTCCCTGACCCCAAATAATATATCTGATGACACACAAAAAATGAAATAACATCGATAATCATCCTTAGATCATTCTTCGGCCTTGTCAATTGTAACCTCCTAGATGAAAAGTTGGGTGATCAATGATTATCATAATTGCGCGCTCATCAAACATAAAGATCATGCAGTAATGAAAAACCACTTAATATCCGTAAGGATCACTTTACCAAACCCTTACAAAAGGCTCTTTTTTAATGCATTTTAATTACTTTTCAATTAAATAAGATGTTTGGATAAAAATTTGAAAAAAAAATTGAAATTTGAGTATTTTGATTAGGGATTTTAATTAACTTAAATATTAGCATTTCAAATTTTTTCATTTTATGAAAGAATTTCAAATTCTTTTTGTGCCGTCGAGCATTGTTATGGAAGGGGGAATGTTGCCTTTGAGGCGGTTGTTGGAGAAATCAATGTGAGTGAGGTTGGAGTGGAGGTGGTCGGGGAGGGATCCAGTGAGGTTGGAGTTGGAGATGGTGAGGGTTTTGAGCTTGGTCATGCGGGCGAGGATGACGAAGGGGCCGGAGGCCTTGACGTTGACATCGAAGACGACGAGGTCGGTGAGGTTCTGGAGGTTGGAGAGCCAGACACCGGAGAGTTTGCGGAGGCTATTGACGCAGGTGAAGGAGGTGAGGGAGAGGGCGAGGTCGGCGGGGAGGCGGATGGGGGCAACAGGGCAGTTGAGGAGGGAGAGGAATTGGAGGGTGGAGAGGGACTTGAGGGCGGTGAAGGAGAGGGAGAGGTAAGAGGAGCAGTTGGCCAGGCGGAGGGAGATGAGGTGGCGGAAGGGCTTGTCGCTGTCGCAGAGGGTGGCATTATGGAAGGAGGGTTGGGCATAAGGGTCATTTGAGTTCGGGATGTTCAAGGATTCCAGGGCCATTGCTTGTTTTCCAGGGCCAATTGTCGTGAAAAAATAACCTCTTATGCTAAATTTTGAAAATGAAAAAATCTAATTTCTTATCCAAACACAAAATTTTAGAAATGAAAGAATTTAAATTGAAACATTTGAAATTCTCAAAATTTAGAATTCTTTAGAATTTTAAATTTTCTCATCCAAATACACTCTTAGATCATTCTTCGGCCTTGTCAATTGTAACCCCTTGGATGAAAAGTTGGGTGATCAATGATTATCATAATTGCGCGCTCGCCAAACATAAAGACCATGCAGTAATGAAAAGCCACTTAATATCTATAAGGATCACTTTATCAAACCCTTACAAAAAGCTCAAGGAGGGATGAGAAAGAACAACTAATTAATTAACATCCAACTCATATTTTCGTTTCTTAAGATCACTTCCTAAATAATCATGCAACCGTAACCCTAAACAAAAGGTCGCATAAAACTTAATTACGTAATTTCATGATTTCTATTTTTATAAATTTCAATTAATAATATTGGTTTACTCATTCACATAACCACTTCATCACTGATCTGAAAGCTCAGGCAATAATAGATAGCATCCTAATTTTAGCACCACTGGGAAAAAAAGTTGATGGTATCCTCCCCCCCCCCCCAAGTTAACGGGTTTCCTAGATTCCACAACAGTGCAATTTCGTGTTCGTTGAATACTTCTCTATTTCTTTTTCCTTCCTGCATTTATTCTTTTTATCCTTGTTTTTTCCCCAGCATAATGAACTCAAGGGGACAATCTGAACCGAGAAGAAACACCGAGGAAAGTTGAATTACAAATACAAAGTACAAACTCCAAAGGCAAGAACAAGTACGATCGAGAAGAATGGTCAAGCTTATGATATGAAACAGAAACACCCACGTAACCCTGTAACAATTTTGTAATAGGTCGCAAATACACATCAAGGTGGGCCTCATGTCACTATCTATTTTCTTTTACTAGTGTTTTGTAAGTGTAATTCGTCACCAACTAATTAAGTTAAATCATTTTCTTGTGGGTAACAACCAACAACTGAATAACACAACACCCCACATCACAAAACGCACCAAGATATTTTTTTTTTTTTTGTGTGTGTGCGCGATGCTGGGCTTACATTACAGTGCCTGTAACGGTAAAATTCTTTGAAATTCTGTGCTCATTACCGCAGATTCCTCGTTCTCCAAGAGTAACAGCCTGCAATGACAAATACTAATATTAACGGCTAAGCCAACTCAGAGGAATAAAAGTATCAAAGGAGCAATAGTAATAGACAAGAAAACCTGCAGGTTGAATATAACTAGTGACCATGAAGACCAGTGGATCCAATTTCGAGAAGCTAGAAAAAACCGTAGCACCTATTTTATGCGGGTATGATATAGTAATTAGCTTAAAAGAACGCTTTCTAATGCATAAGGGACTAATCTATAACTATATTTAGTTATTTACACCATAATGAGAAGAAAAATTAACCGTTAGAAGAATAGAAAACAACACACACACACACACACACATATATATATATATATATATATATATATATATGTTCTTCATTTGATAAAGGATATAATCTGTCCCTCATACATGCACATATGTAGCTGTCAGAAAAAAAAACTTCTAAAAAGATATAATCATGAAATGTACATGCCAATTGGTATGAAACTGCATCAGTCACTGGCAAGTTAATGCGCCCATTCAATTCAATGCATTTTGTCATGTATCTGGTTAATTTATGACCGACAGATATATAGCATCAGCCTTTTTTTTTTTACTGCACCATCAACCCATTCGTTAATTTCAGAATACAGATCTTATTCTATATATCTAGATCTTTAATTTTTTTTTTATAAAAAAAAACTATACTTCAGCATTGCTAGCAAAATTTTCTCTGTAAAAAAATTAACTCCCTTTATTTCTTCATGCCTTCCAAATTCAGACTAACTACTACAGCATAAGTTCTACAAACATAGTTGCTAGTATAGAAGAAAGTCATAACAATATAAGGAAATTGTTGAATTACATAAACAATTTCAACTGAACCATCTGATTAATTTCCTTTGAAAACAGCCTCGCGCGTTTTGTAACTAAATCATAGAAGATTGTAATCTCCGTGTATATTTTCCTTACCAACCCTATCTTGATATAAATTATGAAAAATAAATAAAATTATCTTCAAATTACCTAATTCTTTCAAACCAAAACAAGATTAGATTGAAACAACATCCCATTCATATGAATATAATTCACACAATAAATTCCAATAAAAAATTATCAATAAAGAAGGAATCAATCAGAGGGATTTTATAACTAAGATTCAATGTTAATAAACTACAATAATCTTTTCTAAATTCAATTTCATCAAGTTCATGAGGTTCGTGAATCTAGTCCAAGTCTATACTGCATAACAAAATCCATATACGTTAATGCAGCCCCCTGATATGGAATGAGCATGGTCAAATATATAGATCACATTTGACATTTAGAAAATTAGATCACTATCACTAACTGAAGGTGATAACAAGGCCCTCAAAAGCTTACAAGTTACAACCAATTAGGCGCAATTATTGTACTGAGTACCGTCTTTTTAGCAGAAGTATAGAACAACATTGGTTATTGTTAATAATTAATGATACAACTTGAGTGAGCAACAAAACACTGTCATCTAAAACAAAAAGACGTGAAAATGCTTTTACAAGGGTGTTTTGTTGAAAACATTAGAAAACATAAGGGATGCGACAAATATGTTTTAGATTTTAACTTATAAAGGAAATAGAAAATAATCATATAAAACTTTTTAAATTTAAAACAAATCAGTACCAGTCTACTACAAACATATTCTAGTTATCAACGAATCCCTAAACTTTTAGGAGAAATGGGAATTGTAATTCTTACTTCTAGAGGTACAATAATGACAAATTAAGAGACTTAATTAGAAAGCATATTAAAATGAGAGACATGAGAAAAATGTTATTGGAGATCAAATAAAATCATTAATGAGTCCTCAGTCCTCACCTCTAACAACCTAAGATTTTAGGTTTGATCCTTGACATGACATGAAGTTTCGATGATCAAGTAGTCAATAAAAAGGCTAAATTTCATTGCTAGTATATACCTGTACATTGTCCATGCTTCATGCTCAAAGAGCCCTTGAGAGTGTGCGCAGCTCATGTTTTAAAAGAGATAATAATAATAATAATAATAATAATAATAAGCTTTTAGGAGAGTTAGTCCTTGAAAAATGGCAAGATAAAAAGAGGAATGTGAAAGTAAATAACAAGATGAAAGTGAGACCAATTAAAATTCTGCAATTAATGCTTCAATTAAACTTATGAAAATGGGCAACATGCACTAAGAGGTCAAATCATTCAAATACTTGCACCTACATGATGCCAACATTTCAATAGGATCTAACGATAACATAAAGCTAGGAAAAGATTTAGACCAATTATAAAAGATAAAGAAAACATCAACTGAAATTCTGTAAACCTTCTAAAACTGCACCTATATATGATTTTAAATAAGACCTGAAATTACCCTAAAAAGAGAGGGCAAGTATTACCCCATGAACCACAATCTATCTCCTTGAAAAGTAAAGAAACAGTCAACCCCTTTCGCAAGAAATTAATCCAGAAATCCCTATTCATGAACACCTCAGCATCCCATCACTGCGCAATTATACACAAAGCTCCCACCAATGTGCCTTCTGGCAAGCAAGTTCCACAGTGGTGCACCTCCATCTGGGATCCAAGAATTAATTTCAACCACCCTTCCACCATGAGCACTTTCCCCAGCAATAACAACTATTCGATCTCCACATGCTCGAAATGCTAATCCCCAACCATTCATAGAGGATGTTATCTCAGGAAGACTTCCAATGTAGACCCATTTGTTCCTCTCTTTCTCATACCGCCTCAGCACCCTCTGAGCATAATCTGCAGCGTACAACACATTGTTCACAACTGCAACCAAAGGTGGTGCCTCAGTAGTGTCTTGTCTTTCGCTTGTTCGCGGAGGGAGCATGTTAGGGATCACACGCCATTCCTTTGTCTCCAAATCATACTCCTCACCACATGTCAGCTTATTACCATCTTCTCCCATTCCACCAAGGGCATAAAATTTCCCATCCATGAACACACCAGCACTCATCTTCCTTGCTTTGTTCATGTTTGGGAGAGCCTCCCATGTCTTGGTGTCTGAGTTATACATCTCAGCCACACTCAGGATCTTGCCTAGTGGATTACACCCACCAGCCACTATGGCTATTTCTCCGCGGCTCGCAGATGCAAACAAGCATCTAGGAACACTCATCTGAGTACCATGTGACCAAGTGTGGGTCAAGAGGCTGTATCCATAAACAACAGGAGCCTCTATTGCCTTTCCAAACACAAGAAGTTCTGTGCCAACAGCCAAAGACTCCTTATCCGAAAACGTGAAGCAGTCATACTGATTGGAAGGCATTCTAGGCAATTTCATCCAATAGCCATTCATTGGATCAAACACCTCCCATTCAAGAAGATTGAAAGAGAAGTAAACCCAGTATTCTACAATTCCCATTTTCCTTCTGAGCCGATAGAGTTCTCCGGTCTGAATCAGGGACCGGAAACTCTGGTTCAGTGAGACAATTGAACCATACTCAGACCTTGACAAGCGTAGGACAACACCGATTGAGACATCCTGGTTAATAAGCCATCTTGGATCACGCTCCTCAATTGCCATGGGTGCATGGTTTTGATCATTGCTTTGGTGCTGGGAAGGGAAAAGAGAAACCATATCAATCTGCATACCCTCCTCCTCCTCCTGAGGATCATCTGAAAGTTTGGATAACTTTCTTGGTTTTTCATCTCCTTCAACCGAAAAGCACTGTAAAGTACCCATTAATTCTCCTGCTCACATGAAATTGGCACGTCCTTGAAACAACAATGGACCCTGCAACATTTTAGATGGAAATTATGATTATGATAACAAAAAAAAAGAAAAGAACGAAAGAGCCTGGTGTCTTATCCTTCAAAAATTAAAACTCAAGTGAAATATCATTTTGTCAGTTGAATAACAGTGATTCTAGTTCCAGTGTGTCAAAAAAATTTACTAGCAACATTTGCCATAGTCATCAAATATAAAAAATATCCTTAACAACAAGATACTGTCAGTTCTTAGGTTATGTTTGGATAAAAGTTGAGAACGTGTTTTTGGGAATTGCAAAGCATATTCCCAAATTCTGAGACTTAAAATGAAGAAGTAAAAATTTAGATTGTGTTTGGATAAAAGTTAAGAACGTGTTTTTGGAAATTGCAATGCATATTCTCGAATTCTGAGACATAAAATGAAGAAGTAAGGATTTATTGCTCTGAGAATTAAAGTACTTTTGAGTGTTCCTACGGACTTCCAAACATACATTAAAGCTTTTTGATGCAGATGAGTACAAAAATTAATGTAAAGTCACACCAAAACGCTTCCAGAAAAATTAGTGCATTCACACAGAGATTAAAGACAGCCATGAACATCCGTCGCATACCATACCAGTCTGTCACAAACGATAATCACAACCGAAAAAAAAAATCCACACAAACGCCCCCAAAAATTGAGATTTTTTGAAATCGGATCATAAGCGGTTATCCGGAACAGGAATCTAGGCAGGAACAAAAAATGCAGCAATTCTGAGAATTCATCAGATAAACAGAATTCAATCAAAATGACAACGTGCATATATCCAAATTCAAAGACTCCGCCATTCCATTAAAAAAAACTATTTATTTTTTAAAAGATCACTTGTAAGTTGCATTGGTAGCAATCCAACACAGTACACCCCTTTATACCCATTTTTTCTGTCGTGAAATTGACATAAAAAAACACATATATAAACACGGCCATGCATGAAAAAGCTCGAAAAATAAAAATAAAAACCATACAGAAAAGGAGAAAGAGAAAGAGAAAGAGTTGAAAGAAAAGCTCACGAATTTAGCACAAGGAACTAGAAAACTGAACTGGGTATTTTTTCTCTCTCTAAATTTATATATATATGAATCGCTATTCTTTCGCCAACCTCTGCAACTGACTGTGAGAGTAGATTCTGACTGGTGTTTGTGTTGTGTGTCCATGTCAATAGTAACCTTTATTTATAGTACAAAAAAAAATATAAATAATAATGAAAGAAAAATGGTGGGGCCAATTGTGCTGACTGAGAGTAGTGTATAATGTGTTGAAAGAGTCACTGTTCAATGTTCATGAGGAACTCAAAACTGCTAACCCCCGTTTTCAGCTCGTGTTTGTTGCAAACTCGCCATGCTATATTACTTGCATGCGTAGCTGTATTTAAGTTGTTGTATTTTTTTCTCTTTTTCTTTTACTTCACTCTCTCTCATTCATAATTTTTTTATTTGATCCTACCTCATCATGCATGCTTTATTTCTATTAAACGTTCTTTGTCTTTGTCTTTGTCTTGAGCCTATTTATTAAACGTTTCAAAGCGGGAGTTACTTCATTCTAAATAATCAAAGGAGCGTTTATTAGTAATAAATATAAGTATTTTTATTACATATAATTTAATTTTCTTTGACTGCCATATACGTACTGACTCATCACAGTTTAACATCCGAAGAAATAAAGAAATGATGAATCCTCATAAAACTATGACATTCTAAAATTTAATGAAGATTTGATTTAGATTAGTCGAAATTTATAATAACTTTGACGTATTGATTGTTCTTATTCTTAAAACAATAATATCCTCAACAATCTAGATGAAAAGTAAAAAAATATATTAAATAAGTATAATTAAATTATACTTACATTTTTTCTTCTAAAAATTAAAGTGTATATGTTAATTTTAACTTATCAAAAGGAATTTATTTTATTTTCTTTTTATTTTTTATCTCTCATGAGTATTTGCTGAAAAGTTAATTTATCTAACAAAGATCATAATCATTTATGTTCATTTAAAGTCTAAGCTTTTCTCTTTATTTTTTTTATTTAAATCATTATCTCTTTTTAAAATTTTAATTTCACCTTATTTTTATTATCAAGCTATTAGTTTTAGTAATGATTAAAAATAACAATTTCTAACGGTTAAAAATTATTGTATTTGACCAAAAAGGATGAGATTGACACAAAAATAAAATAAAATAAAAGATTAAATTTAAAATTTATATAAACATTTGTTGGAAAAAGTCTCGATTTTAACATTTTGAGGGATTACTTTAGGTTAAGTATATAATTTATAGAATTTAATGTCTGCATTAAAAATGTATAATTAATCAATTTGATACACATATTTAATAGTGGTATTCATTCAACAATAAAAAAATACTCTTATTTAGTATTTAGTTTTTAAGTAATAAATAACACTTAATGCTTCCTATTTAAAACCAAGTATTAAAAATAACTTCTATTCTTTTTACTTGTTGATTTTTTTTAGCATATAAATTGGGTTTGGTAAACAAGTATTTTTAAGTATTTTTTAAGCAGGTTATATACATGTTCCAGTTAGATAAAAATCATAAAAATATCACATGCGATAAAACCTTTCTATATTTAATACAATTATGTATTCTATATTCAAATTTGAGACCGTTGTTTCAAGGAACAATCTCACATTTGATTTGTGTACTTGATTATATATATATATATATATATATATATATATATATATATATATATATATATATATATATATATATATATATTTATATTTATATTACTGATTTTTTTTAACTTTTATCTTTTTATATTTTATTTATATTTTGTTAATTAAAAGTATTTAGTACACTTAATTAATATTTTAAAAATCATTGAAAGATTTTCCTTATGATATTTAAATATTTCATGACTAATATCCAAATTAAGTAATTGTTTAAAGAAAATATTAAATTAAAACAAGATATCATTTAATATGTTGGAAATATAGAATATACATTGATTATTTTGTACATTATTAAAAATAAATAAAACTTAAAAAATTCTATCTTCTTATTTAATATTTGGTTCTTATAATAATAATAAAAAATTAATATATTATATTAAGAATGCAACTATTTTGAACTAGCTTCTAATATTTTTTATTAGTTGAAAAATTTGTTTGATCATATTAATAGTGTTTGATAAACAAGTTTTTTTTAGCATCTTGTAGCATTTTTTGTATGCAACTTCAAATAATGTTTTAATTTCTTTCTTATTGTATTTATTTATATTTTATAACTAAAAGTACTTAATTCACTCATTTAGTATTTTTGAAATAGTTAAAAATATTTCATATAATATATTCAATATTTCCTTACTAGTATCCAAATTTAGTAATAGTTTTAAGAAGAATATTAAAATAAAAGAAGCTATAATTTAATATTTAGAAAATATAGAATATAAATTTATTATTTTTTGCATAAGTAAGAACTAAGGTGATTAATGGTATTAATGTTTGTGTTAAAAATATATATTTAATAATATTTCATATACTTCTTTAATATTTTGTTCTTAAAATATAAAAAAGGGTTTAATGACTATTCATTGTTAATGTAATTTTTTTATGTTGTCAATTGATAAGAAATAATTATTAGTATAACTTTTAAAGTAATTACAATAAAAATAAATAAACTTACGATATATGATAATTTATAATTAAATAATAATATAAAATTATTTTACAATATTATATTTTCTTATAAAAAACTTTTAATAGATTTGAATAAGAATACAATTATTTTAAGCTATCTTATCTTTTTTACTAGTTGATTTTTTTTGGACAATTTAATATGTATTTACTCCTCCAAATTTAAGACACTTTTGATTTTGGTCCACTAATTTAAAATTTATTTATTTTTAGTTTTTAAATTCGTAAAATTTTGTTTTTTTGTCTCCTAGGATGAATTTAAGAAACGAAAAATAACATATTTTTAGTATTTAAAAATGAAGTTGAGAAACTAAAAATAATATTTTAAAAATTTGAGGGACTAAAAGAAACAAAATTTTAATTGGGACCAAAACCAAGAGTGTTGCAAACTTGAGAATTTTTTTTGTTGACAAATTTGTGAAACCAAAAATATATTTAAACTTGTATATATACATTTTTTTGGACAACTTGTTGCGTTTTTTATGATACTTCAAATAATGATTGAACATCTATTTTTTTACATAATATTTTATTTTTATCCTTAATGTATTGTATAACTGTTTTTTTACAGGAGTTTATTGTGTAATGTTAGATGATATGTTTATTTTATTTTATTTTGAATAATTTTATATTGTAATTTTATTTTAACTATTACACTATTCACATTTTTTTTTTAATTTTAGCTTTGTACTTGGACATATTGATAATCAATGGAAATAATAATATGAATAATATTTATAAATACGAAATGCTATATCATCATATTAATAAACATAAAAAATATAATGTCTACTTCAGTTTTTTTTAATTTTAAACTTGATTAAGAATATTTAAAGATTTAATATAAGATTAATAATGAAATGAATAATGTGAAAAATATCTATTTTATTTTAGAAAGAAGATATATATTGAATAAAACAAAATAAATAAAATTACCAACATGTGCCCGGTAGTGACTAGGGTAAGATAAAAACAAAAAAAATAGGATTAAAAACTAGAATTTAAATTTTTAGGGACTAAAATTGAAGAATGGAAATCATATAGGGATTAAATCAAAAGGTAAAAAAAATATAGGAACTAAAAATAAAATTTTAAGATTTTCTAAACACTAACAATAAACAAAAAAATATTATATCACATGACACCACACAACATAAGGTTATCATGTGACATCACATGATACATAAGGCCACATGACTTTCATGCCATATAAATGTTGTATTGAGTAAATTTTTATTTGATACACTTAGCATATTTAGTTTAACATTACGACTAAAAATATTGACAAAAAATCATTAAGATCAAAACTTATCAAATTTTTTTAAAAGGAACTAAAAGTCAAAATCTAAAATAGTTAAAAGATTAATCAAAGCTTATTTAACTTGATCCCTCAAAAGTTTGTCTACGGTTAAACATTTTGCATTCTTTGCCATAAATTGATAGTGCATATTAAATAATTCATTTATGAGATATAAATTGAATTCCATAATACATTATTTGATATGAATTTAATGCTGCGCGCCATTAAATTACATTTAAGATTTATATATTTTTTATTTGTCTTTTAAATTTTTCAAGAACTAAACATAAGTATCACATAAAAATAACAAGAGGTGTCTCTATATAGTGTCACATGACACCTTCATGCAATCACAAGTAATAGAACATGATATTGTCACATAACACTTTTATGTGATGCCACTTGACATTCATATGTCTATGTCATGCTAATATAGATTTTCTTTACATAACAAATCTAGTTTAATGTCAATGCCTAAGAGTGCTGATGAAAAATCAAAGGACCAAAATCTATATAAAAAAAAAATTTAAGGACAAAAATAGGAAAATTTAAAATAATTAAGGAAAAAAACTTATTTAGCCCATCTTTTAGTATGATTTGGTGGTTTATTTCAAATAAATGTAAGACTATTGGATGAAAACTGTACCAATATGCAGATGTTTTTCAACTTTAGATGATCCTAATTCGACAATTTGAGCAAGTATTACTCGGATATTCAAAAGATTTGTACATTGTTGTAAGGTTAAGTAAAAGATTATAACCCCCATATATATATAGAGAGAGAGAGAGAGAACTTTTTTATTTTGATAAATAAAAATTATAAATCTAAATCATATAATTATATGTATATATATATTATTACTATTAAAAAATAATATACATATGAGCTCGAATTTTTACTTGATACATTGTTTTTGTCTCTATTATGAATGTTATATTCTTAAAACAAAATACTACAGTACCATCTTAGGCTTAGTATATTATATGCTTCTATAAAGACTATTTTGTCTTATATTTTAACAATTAATATTCTTAAATAATTAAAATAATATAAACATTTTTATATACAATTTTTTTTGTGTGTGTAAGCAAGAGAGATAAATATTAATTTTCAAATCTGACTCAATTTTTTAAAAAATTAAAACTATACAGTGAGAATTTTTTAATCATAACTATACAATGAAAATAAGATGTTTATGATCTGATTGTCTTGCTGAACTGTTTTGACTTGAAGTTACTTTTGACAAGTCTAAGTTTACAATTTTGGCCCAATGTAGTTTGAGGGGTAGGTTTATTTAGTTGTACTTTGGTTGTCGTAATTAAGTTCTAACTCTATCCAAAGTTTAATATTATTTTGAAAAGTATATTTTTTACAATAGTTATATTACTAGTATAATTTCTTGACTTATAATATTGTGTATAACATGATATTATACTGATATTATTTATTGTGAAATATATTGTAAATTAAACTTTAATTAAAGTTATATCCCTATACGCCAAGGATTTAGTGCTAATTTAAACTTGAATGCTTGTAAATGCTTGTGTTGAATTAGATGATATTATCAAAGAAGGACGATGGAAGTATTCGAACCTAACAACTTCCACATTCCACTCTTCACACAACAAACTAAAAATCTTAAAACAATTAGATATTAGTAGATAGTTTTGTGTCTTAGATTTGCATTATTTTAGCATTCTCATTTGCATATTTACGTTATGTTCATTCATTGCACTTGATTTTTGCAAACTCAATTCATATTGCTCATCCAAATAGTATCATTATTAGTAGTAGTTAATACTTGACATCCTCACAGGAACGATAAATCTACTTACCACTATTTTTTTTGCGTGAATTACCACTCTATTATATATGTAACAAGTTTTTGGAATTATTGTCATATTTTTTTTTATTTCAATATGAATAAATTCAACATCCTACTATTTTGGACCTTTTTATTTTCTAATTATTTTTCTCTTATTTTAATTTTCTTGTTTAAAAAAAATCCATTTTCTTCTCTTGACTCAATACTTGTAAAGTGGTATATTGTGATTCAATAATTTAGGAATTAAACCATGGATATTCTTGAAAGCATGTTGGAGCAATTCCTAGCATTTTCAAACAAAATCTTGCATCCCACACGTGAATTTTGTGGTGAAAATCATAAAATAAGATATTGTGAATCAGAATATAGGATAAACTTAACCTTGAGAATGCGTTGATACAATTCTCTGAAGTTACCTAAACTTCTTTAAACAATATCAATGTTTCAACAAAAATCTTGATATTCAAGTTGCGAAGGCAGTAGAACAATTGCAGAAAGATCTATTGTCAAGACATTTACGCCTATTATTGAAGACCCTATGATCATAGAAAAAGAAAATACAACAGAGATTAAGGCATGCGGTAGAGTTTTGAAGAATAACATGTTTCAAGAGAAAAAGATGAAAAAAAGGAAGACAAATTTGAACAGGAAAAAATAAAATGGTGGGAAGAATAGTTACAAATAGAAATTCGAAAAGGTAGTCTTATACAATCTAATATCTCTTTCCAGCAAGAGATATTAACAAGGAAGAAAGCTGTGAAAAACATTAATTATAAATTCCTTGGCATCCTTATTGTCTTGTTCATTAGCCCTCTTGTTGCAATGGTATGGAAGTCACTTCATAGATATCTAGCCAATATTAATGGAGCTTCTAACAAAGAAGCAAAACATACAAGGACGATATGTTCTATGTCCTTCACGTCACCTTGAGAAAGACAAATACAATGTCAAGTTATTGAAAACAGGAGGCAACCCAAGTTTTTTTTCTTTTTTTTATAACAATTTTTATTTCTTTCTTAATTGTTTTACTTTGGCTTATTTTTTTAGTTTCAAATTTAGATGGAGAATAGTGCATGGTTTTGCTTAGGTAACTATATACTATATTGTTGGATCAAATGTGGACTGAGATAGGTTTGAACACTAAGTTTGAGATTGCTACCAGGGGAAGAGACCTTCCTACCAATACTTCTTTCTTCATCTACTCTTCAATGTTGTTTTTGATGTTTTTTATGCATTATTGTTTCCTAGTGCATATGGATTTTCATTAGATATTTAATTACTATTACATACTTTATAGTTTTGGCATTCGATCAATTTCCCTCTTTTAATGAGGATTTCAGTAGGTAGTTGCATAATTAAATAATCTTGGATTTAAGATTTCTTGGTGGAATTTTGGACATGGTATACTAATTAATTTCTTATAAATAAATTTTGGTTTCAATGGCAGCATGACAAACATTCATTTTCATGGATGGCTTGTGATTTATGAAAATAGGCACCATCATCTTCCCACGAAAAGGAAGAGTTAATTTTTCTTTCCCTTGCTCTTAATTGAATTGATTCCATTTGTGTACGTATAAGGGTATGAAATTTTGTTAATTGAACTCAACTCTTATATGAATGGAGTAAATCTAATTAGGAGAGATATATCCTTTATTTTCAATATCTCAGATATTAGACTTTAGGGAAACACTTCTTGTGAAAGGAAAAAAAAAATCAATGAAAAAGGAACATTGTTTAAAAAAAAGTGTATATTTAAAATTAAATATTTTATCAACCAACATTTATTATTTATTCCAATTTTTTTTTCTTATGACATTATATCACTTATCATATCAACTTTTTTCTTCTTCTTTCTTTCTCTCTATGTATATACAGTAGGTTGATTGTTTATATATATATATATATATATATATATATATATATATATATATATATATGTGTAAAAGAGAGAGAGTGTAAACAAGTACCAAGAGTGTTTGTGGGACAAATTGGATGGTTTAGTTATTATGTCCCTACCCGGCCTGAATTATTTATAGGATTAATTTTATGAATTTGAAATCGACCTAATTAAGAATTGACAACGTTTAGAATAAGATCAGATCAACTTGACTTGCTGCACAATATATTAATTGATCTAACTTGACATATAACACTATACATAATTAAATTGTAGAATTAAAGAAGTATTAATGTATATTTTACAATTAATATATATTAATTTTAAGATAAATGACATCAATATAAACATAATATCATATTACATTAAACACTATTCTTCTATCCCTTTTTATAAGACATTATTTTGAAATTTTCTTATCTTTTTTATAAGATTTTTTTAATTGTTTCTCGTATTAATTACTTTTTAACCAAAATATCCTTAATTATTTCGGTCTATAAATAAATAAATTTTATGAATTATCTCCTTTTCTCTCTTATAAGGATTGAAGTAATTAGTTTTAAAAACTAAAACTCCACTGCTATTATTCTCTCTCCATGCATAATTTATTTAAGGATAATTTTAAAAAATATTACAATTATAAATAAATTTAATGCTAATAACTAAATTAATCAACTTTCTCTTAACATGTGTGAATTAGTTAATCATGTCTTACAATTAGGAGGGCAAAGGGAGTATTTATTAAAACTAAAAGTTGTATTATTTATACATATTTATTTAAAGAGTTATTATACTTTTAAAAAAATATATGACATTATACCAGTTTGGGACAATCCAAAACATAACGAAACTTGTTCTAAAGATGCACGAGATCTAATTAATTTCTTAAACTCAAACCTGTAAAAGTCCTTTTGGGTCATGAACACCCATGAGTCCATGACATGACAAGCAAAATAACTGACCCACTATTTATATTTTTTTAATCTTATTTTTGGGACATTAATTAAAAAATTTAAAATATTATAAAATATTTATTGTAAATATCATTAGAAGAGTGTTATTTACAAAAAGCATGCGAGGGCATTTATGGAAGAAGGTAACTTCGATTGTCGAGGATGTTTGTCCACTTGGCTACCGCTAACTGCCCTCTATATTAATAACATAATTAATAAAATTGCGTGTCATTATTATCTGTATTTCCAAGTGTTTATAAACGTAAAAGTAAGACAACTCAACACTATAATCTGGTTCTCTCTGTTTTCATGTTCTTCTCTGGAAATACGGGAGAAGAACAAGATGCAAGAGAACCACAAGGCATAATGCATTTCGAGATTGACATAGATGTCACGTTGCATGACAAGAATTTAGCCAGATTGAATCCTTTTTATTGTTGTTGTTGGCTTTTCAGAAAAGGTTAATTGTTTCCTCTCATGGGAAATTGCTGTGGAACTCGTTGCAAGGTTGATGACACTTTGAACTCCAACCACAGTTCTGCAGGTAACGTTTTTTTTATCATGCTATTATGTTTTTCCCCCTACGGTTACGTACGTAACATATATCTTATGCTGTTGTCGTTGCGGAAATCGAGAGATTATGTATTTTTCATATTTAATTTCTATTAATTGTCCCTTCGAATGTGGATTTTTCTGATGGTTTTTCTTTTTTTGTGGAAGAAATGGCTGTGGTTTGTGCATGCATTTGCTATTTGTTCATCGTGATTATGAATGAATGGATATTTTTGGTACAGGAATGAATTTAAAGCAAAACATAGGCGCTTCCCGTGAAATACTACAATATAAATTTAATTAGATCTCACACCGTAATTTGTTTTATATACGATCCTATCATGTATTATCATATAGGTAAGAATATTAACTTTTATAATAATTAACCTAATGGTGCTTATTTTGCCTTTGTTTATTAAGTACAAAGTGCTTAATAAGTCTTTTTCATTGGAGCTGAGCATTCCTCAAGCAGCAGGTGCTCCTTAAAAATTTTGTGGATCTCATGTGCATATAGTTTTATGAAATAGTGATAAAAATGTTAGAATGTTAGGTTATTCCAGGGGTCCATTTAGTAAAATAGTTAGTGATTGATAATGTAAAAATCTATGGTGCATCAAATTAAACTCATTTAATATACATGCTTATGTTGTGTGTGTGTTTAATTCTGTAGTCTCTACACTAAGGGGGTCTAACTCAGTTTGTTTAATAAGGTACGTGAGTAATTGTAAATATCCTAATATCTATCATTGATTTCTATAGATGAAAAAAATATAGTCCCTGCAGGCCGACTTACTTACTTCACAGCGGTACCACACCTCATTATTTGCTTTCTCATGCTTTAGTTAGGGGTTTGGCTCAATTTTAGTTCAAGGCCGTGCTTTATAGGAGCCATAAAGGGAAAGTAAAATTTTGTTGTTGCTGTTGTTTTGGGGAAAGAGGGGGAGGTGGAGAGAGGAGATGAAATTTGACTAGTATATGTGTAACTGGAGTCTCAGTAAACCCCTCGTTTTGTTCCCTATTCCTATTTTCATAACTAAACTTTAGTTTACAAATCAAGTGTTTCCCATTTTACTTTTTTTTAATTTGCATTTACTTACTCTTCTTCTATGTTTTTTGAAGACAATAACGAAATATTAAAGTAAACCATTGATGAATTAGGAATATTTGCTTACTTCGGTTCTTCGCAAGGAGTTTGTGGCAAGTAGACAGATGACCAATTTTGGGGGGTCTTTAATAACTATACCACAAAGCTCCATTTACTTTTTTCATTCGTTTGTGTGGAGACATAAGATATGTAACCGTACTTGTTCTTGACATTGACATTTTATGACCAGAATTACTTTCAGCATCAAATGGTAATCAAAAGCATATGGTGACATGAGAATAATCCCAGTTGATTAAGTGGCTGTTCCATACTGCCGGGGGAAGAGCATGCTCATCATTAATGGGAGTATGCGTATTGTACCTTATAGTTGTTACTAATGCAAGTTAGAATTAAGTTTGCATTCTCTTTATTAGGAAGTGCTGTAGGCTGGACTAGTGGTTCTTGGGAAAGCAAGAGCTGTTGCAATCTCCCGCTCCTTATTTGTTTTGATTTGATATATAGTATATTGGAGGCTCTAAGTCTTTCTTTGGTCTTAATTTGTTATGCATCTCATTTGCTAATATTTTGCAGATGATTCATTCCAAGAGGAAATATTATTTTCTCTGCTTCTTCAAATAAGTTGTTACCTTTCACTAAAATGAAAATTATTTTTCAGATGTTACCAAAGTTCACCGTAGAAGCACCCATTTGTTAGTTCATTCAAATCTAAACGGGCATGGATACAGTGATGAAGGCAAACCTGAGATTATTCTCCCCACTCCAAGATCTGAAGGGGACATACTTTCTTCCCCGCATTTAAAACCCTTCACATTGCATGATCTTAAGAAGGCCACTAGAAATTTCCAGCTTGATAGTCTTATTGGAGAAGGGGGATTTGGTTATGTGTATAAGGGGTTGATTAATGATGGTAAATCCTTTGGGCCTACAATGCCTAAATCTGGAACTGTTGTAGCTGTGAAGAAGCTTAAGCCTGAAGGTTTTCAAGGGCATAAGGAGTGGCTGGCAAGTTACTTCTATTGGCATTTAATCCTTTTGATTTTGTTCCAAATTAATCAAATTTTATCATAGTTCTCTTTGTTTACAGTCTGAAGTCAACTATCTTGGACAACTTCGCCATCCAAATCTTGTCAAACTTATTGGATACTGTCTAGAAGGAGATAACCGACTTCTAGTATATGAGTACATGCCCAACAGAAGCTTGGAAGATCATATATTTCGAAGTATGTTGATGCCTTTAGTAGCTTAAGTTTCAGAAAGTAAAAACACTTCAAACCTGACTGTACCATGATTTAACCTTTTGTAAATCAAGTAATCCAATATGTTTGGTATCACTATCACCAAACGTTTTTTTTAACAGTGCCACTGAATTGCACTTTGATCAACCATTGAACTGTTAAAATATTGCAGAAGGCACACAACCACTTCCTTGGGCAACAAGAGTCAAGATTGCTATTGGTGCTGCTCAAGGTCTTTCCTTCCTACATGACTCTAAGCAACAAATTATCTACCGTGATTTCAAGGCTTCTAATATATTGTTAGATTCGGTACGTTGGTTAAGCACTTGCATTGCCATGCTATTGTGCACATTTATGGAAAATTCTTGCAAATAATGTATCAGTTGGTGGTACCTTTAGCCATCTTTATTTCCTATCTATTCTATTTTTTTTCCCTTCTTTCTTTTTCTGGGATTTTTAAATAAAATGTGTCCATAAATTTAACAGACTCATCCAATTTAAAATTCTTACTGAAATTTCATTTTAACTTCAGTATCCTAGTAGTCCAGCATTTTAACATGTTATTCTACAAATGCAGGAATTTAATGCAAAACTCTCAGACTTTGGATTGGCCAAAGCAGGCCCCACTGGTGATCGTTCTTATGTTTCCACTCAAGTCCTGGGAACTCATGGCTATGCTGCTCCTGAATATATTGCTACAGGTTTGATTTTTGCTTAAATCTATTTTCATGCTTTTGGGTTCATAAAAAATCTTACATTCTATCATCTTCCTCATTTTTAATGCTTTTAGATTTTTATGTTGGATTGTTAATTGATATTTCACGTCAAACTGGCATTTCATGGATATAACTCAAACTTGATATTTAACTAAGTGATGGATGAAATCTTCAAGGCTCAATGTTAATGACAGACCAACCAACTTAAAATGAACATCTGAACATCTATAATCTACGAGAAATTTTCAAAACATGAAAAGTTGTCTCCTCATCTTACATGAAAAGTTCTATCATCTTCTCCGTGTTTAACGTGAGCCTCTTATATAAGTGGAGCTTTTTGTGTTTTTATAAAATAAAAATCTAGCTGCCACATTAGCCTTTGATCTTAAAATAGTTCATATTTGCCATTTTCCTGGGGTCTGACCTAAATATCAATGAATGAATTCGTTTCACTCGGTAATAAAATTAGTTTCCAGATAATTATCAAAACAATTCTATGTACTCTAGTGAGAATTTAAAATATACAAACATACATATACATATATCACTCCCACTCACGCGTATATTTATTTAATTATCTGCTAACTACCCTTTATGAAGTAATTTCTCTATTTCTTCATATACCATTATTAAATTTAAGTGCATTCTACCCCTTTCATGAGGTATTGCTCACATTAAATTACGCAGTTGTTCATATGGAATGGTTTATTTTCTTTTTGAGATATCTTAGCAATGATGTGCTTTTTCTTGCAAAAAAATCTTTGATCAGGTCGGTTGACTTCAAGGTGTGATGTCTATAGCTTTGGGGTTGTGCTATTGGAACTACTATCAGGGCGCCATGCTATTGATAACACAAAATCTGGAGTGGAACATAATTTGGTAGAGTGGTCAAGACCCTATTTGGGTGATAGGAGGAAGTTGTTCCGGATCATGGACACCAAGTTAGAAGGGCAATACCCACAGAAGGCAGCTTATACAATTGCAATTATTGCCTTACAATGTATTAGTGAGGCCAAGACTAGACCGCAGATGTTTGAGGTTTTGGCTGCCTTGGAACACCTGCGAGCCATTAGACATTCAGCTAGCCCATCTGGAGAAGAGAAGTCCATGCCAAGCCCTATGTTAAAATCCCCTTTGGGACATAACCATCCAGAGTTGTGAAATCCCAAAGTTGGTGTATTTTCTCTTTAAGTTAGAACCTCTTTTTATGGGTCATGTTAGGTGATAGCACCCATGAGAGAGTTTAGTGGACTGTTACTTTACTTATGGATACATAACTTTGGTCACAGAGATGTTATCAGCATCAAAATGCTTTGTCTTATCCATTTACTATCAGGAGGAATCATTTGGTTCCTGCCATCATAACAGCATTCTTGCTACAAGAGTTTCAGTTTAGTTGCACGTAAATGATTCTGGTTTACTATCTCAGTTTCTCCTATTTCTGTGTAAAAATAACTTTGGAGACGATTTTTTCCATATCATATCATCATATTCGAAGACAATCACCCAAAATGAAAATGAAGCAAAGCAAATGAAACTTGAACCATAGAGCAACATTTCTTGAAAACTATTCAAAACTACATAAAATGTATCATAGGAAGCAAACTCAAAAGGGAAAAAAAAGGAAACAAAAGATATAAATTCATTATTCGCCTAAGGTCTTAATTTGTAAATTCTAAAATCTATTTAGTTAGCTGTGAATTTGTAAAGCATGGTGTGCTCGTAAATCTCCCCAGGCTTCACAATCTGTGATGGAAAGTAAGGGTAATTCACAGAATCTGGGAAACCCTTTGTCTCCAAGGCAATGCCGGCATGCTTGCCGTATAGGGCTTCATCCTTGCCTTTGGTAGCATTCAACTGGCCACTAGTATAGAACTGCAGACCAAGTTGGTTTGACCACAGCTCCAATTTCCTCCCAGAGACAGGGTCTATCACCACAGCAGCCTTACTTAAGTGCTTTTGGAAACTTTTGTCTAGCACATAGTTCATGTCATATAGACCTTCCTGAATCTGGCTTCCAACTTTTTTTGGTTCAAGGAAATCATATGGGGTGCCCTTAACAGATATGATTTCGCCAGTGGGGATGAGAAGCTTGTCCACTGGTGTGATGTGTGAGCCAAAGATCTGAACAGTGTGAGAAAGAATGTCACCACTGTTGTGGCCCCTAAGGTTCCAGTAAGTATGCTGCGCTAGATTCACTGGTGTGGCTTTGTCCACTTGCTTTGCTATCATTTTCACACCAAATTCGTGTGTTCCAATGAGCATGTAAGTCACTGAGACCTTAGTTTTCCATGAAAGCCTAGCAAATGTTTAGAAAGATGTTTCCATTAGAGTTAGAGTACAGCAGAGGATAATAAATATTACATATAATTTATAATTTTAAAACAAGTTATGTCAATAAAAAAAATACTGTTATGTAAAATATATTAATTAATTTAAACCAATGTATGATACAATTTAGCATAAAATATATTTTTAGTCCTTACTTTTTTGTGAATTTTGTTTTTAATCCTTGAACTTTTGTATCTTTCAATTTAATTTCTGAGCTTTATAAAAAAAATGTGCTTTTAGTAATTTTGGGTTTACTCTCCAATTTCTGGACTTTTTTTTACTTCAAAGTTATGATTAGGAACTAAAAACACCTATAAAGTTGAGAGATCAAATTAAGCGATATGAAAATTTGAAAATTAAAAATAAGATTCAATAAAAGTATAGAAATTAAAAACATATTTTATCCTATTATTTAAAGTAAATTACAATTTTATAGGTGTTGTTCTTATAATTTTTCAATTAGAATTGAAGTTTCATTTCATTAAAACATTATTCAGATTTTCATGTGAAACCTCAAATCTAATTGAAAAAAAATACAAGCAGTACATATAAGTTTTGTCTTATAATTTATTATTTATTTTTTTAAGAAAATTATAAGTTTCAACAATATTATCCTATACATCGAATCATAAGGCCTGAGATGTAGTAATGACCCACGAATTACATGGTCAAATTACGAACAAGTAGTTAAGGTAGGTACCTTGTTCATTTTCAAAACTGTCGTAGGTAAATGTTACATGACTGTGTTTCTTGTGGGATTCCACTGACCATATGACATCACTGAAGCCTCTTGCGCCACCTGATATTTTATATGTTTCACAGTTAAGTTAATAGCAATTTCGTCAATAATTAATCAGAAAATGAACATAATACATCAGTGGAGTGTGTGTGGATTATCAGAAACTTTAATGTGCCAATATTAATGTACCGTGAAGTGTGTTCCCGTGATCATTAGCGGGCAATTTGTAGGTTTTGCCTTCCAAAGTGAATTTAGCTCCTCCGATCCTACTTGCCACACGTCCAATAAGGGCACCGAAGTAAACTGTATCATTCTACATCAAATTTCAAGGCCATAAGTTTGAGAAATCTCACTGTGATAAATAATCTTTCCCTCGTAGTCCTAGTAAACAACCACATTTTAGATTATGAGTGTGCTTTCTAGTGTAAAATGCAGGTGAATAATCATTTATAAGAAAATTAAGTTGTTCACTTTAGACATAAACTTTTCAGAATACATGTGTGACGCAAAATGTAGGTACTGCTGCAACTTGTTTTTAAATCAGAACATAAATTGATTAAAACTATTCAATTGATCAAACACTATATACAGAATAGCTGATAAAAAAAACACTATATACAGAATAAATAAATAAACCATAAGATTGAACCAGAGACAAAGGGCAAGGGAAAAAGGGACAGAATAATAACGAAGCTTTTATTTTATTTTTATATGTTTTTCGTTTTCAATTAGCTAATTGGATCAGAATTGATGAATCATACCGTATAAGAATCAATGGCCCATAGCCAAGAACAATATCGCCTAAATTCCCTATGAAAAAAGTCACAACAAAAATGTTACATGTTATTGTGTGACAGATAAATAATTTAGAATGGGAAGAAGATGAAAACAAACCATGTTTATCAGGGGTTATGACTGAGATAATTGTAGCACCGTAATTTGTCAAATTGAGCCTGAGATATCCTCTCTTCAGTTCATAAAACTCAATTTTCCTATGATGTTCATGTGCCCTAACTAACAAGGAGCAGAAGCTCAGGGAGAAAACATAACAACAAGAATACCTTAGACATGGTTGAATAAATCTCTAGTTCTTCTGTAAATATGACCCCCTAACTATGGATTTATATAAGAGGGGAAATGAGCCAAACATTAAACAAAAAATCTTAGATTTTGAAAAAAATATAAGTATGAAATTTAATTTAAGGATATTAATTAAATAGCTTTAAAATTGGATCCGGATAATGAATTCTTTAAAAAAAAAAAAAAGAGTTTCTGATTGTTTGGTTGGTTATAAAATATAGGAATAGTCTGTATCTTTTTTTTATAAATTGATGACTTAATTCTTATTCTAAAATATCTCCTTATTTAATTCATGATAAATTAATCCTTAAAAAATTAATAATTTTTAATTTTCAAACATGATTTGGAACCTTTTGACATGAAACTTGTATCATTATATTCACCTACATAAAAACTATAAGAATCAACTAATGTTTGAAATAAAAAAAATCATAAATATAGTGAAAATTGTATAAAAATGAGTCTCGTAAGTAATAAGAAAAGAATGCAACATTAGATTTTTAGGTTTTCAATTACTTATGAGACTCATTTTTTAATGCATTTTTCATCTTGTTCATGTTTCTTTTTGGTCTAAATATTAATTGATTTTCATAGTTTTCACATTGACAAATCTAATAGGATAAATTTCACATCTTGAATCAATAAAAAAAATGTTTAAAATCATATCCAAAAATTGAAAACAAACATTTTTTCGAAATGACTAACTTGTCGTGAATTAACAAAGGGACCATTTTAGATTTTTTTTAAGTTAGGGACCAATTTAGAACAAAAAAATATGTTAAGGAATCATTCGTATATTTTAGCCTTTTTCTGTAACGTTGTATTCGTACTTTGTTTGTTCAGGTGATTTAATTAAATTATAAGAGAAATAAAAATTTAATTTAAGTACTTGAATTATTAATTAATAAATTTGGTGATTTGATTGTATGTATGTATGTGGTTAGTAAGTTCTAGTATTTTGGGCTTAAGAGGATGAACTTTAGTTTATGGTTGGAGGGGTGGGTGTGTATAGTAAGGTTTAGGTGTAAAAATGATGAATTACAAGGGTCATAAATTCTCTTTTGTATTGAAACACGAGTGTGGGGTCGTTGGTATTGTATAATTCAGAGCAGTGTCTGCATGCAAAAATTATTTTAGGGGTTGGAGGTGAGGCCCTAATAGATTCTTCGAAGTCTAGGCCTTGGGGGTAAAGATACTCGGTTTGAGTACTCCTTTAAACCTATGTTGATCTTGAAACATTCTTGCAAAATAGAGTGACCCTAACTGGTCACCTTATGATTTTACTTAGTGAGAGTGATCTGACATACCCATTGTGTGGTGTGTCTTGTTATGTACTCCTAAGTGCCACAGTGTGATTTTTCACCGATATGATATCACATTGCATATAGACTTGAGTCTTAGTATAATTGTTGCATAACGTCTCCTAATTTTTATTATGAAATTGATGAGAGTTATTACATCTTAACCTGAGTGTGTGATTCATATGTAATGTGATTGATGATTAAAAAATGAATTTTAAATGATAAAGTGGTGAAGTGGCATAAATTGTATTAAGTTGAGATATACTATAAATACTTTTATAATTTATTTTGATCATGTTTTTGTTTATTTGTATTTTTTAGAAATGTGATAACTCACTTCCTGTGTGTTATTTGTGTTTGGATATTGTGATGATCTCGAACCTTGTGTTCATGGGAACAGATGACTAGGTGAATGACGTTAAAAAACCTCATGATATAGGGCGTTGTGACACGATGTTCTGATAGGATGTAACAATGGAAATGAGTTTTTATTTTAATTGCATGATGTTATTTTATTTTATTTTACCTCACTGATTTAACAAGTTTTATTTGATAATAATGAATTGAATATAAACTTTTTATCCACGTGAATTTATTTATTTGTATTTTTATATGTTTTATTTATTTACATGCATGTAGGGACACAAGGTGTCACATTCTCTTTGTAATATTTAACTATTTATAATAAATAAATAAATAAAGACTAGAAAGATACCAACTAATGTACTAACTAAAGACTAGAAAGATACCAACTAATGTGTTACTTGTTGATTTTTTTTTTTTATCCTTTATTTTATATTTTATGATCACAAAATCTCAAATTATCTTCATTTTATTTTATTTATGTAATTTCTCTTTTTAATTGTATATCTCTTTCGATTTATAATTTTTTATATCTATTTTTAAATTAAATTTTTATGATTCAAAGAAAATCAAAAGTTAAAAATATTTTTATATGATAGCACAATTTAAATTATTCATTGTAAATTTAGTGTTAAATTAATTTATAGATCCCTCAATTATTTGATCATTTTTAATTAATTCTATATTTTTTTTACAATTGAGTTCCTAAGCTTGTTTTTTCTTACTCACGTGACCTTTTTTTTATATAAAATTTTTGCCTAAAAGTTTTTAGATTTATAGTTGGTGGCAAATGGATCTAACCCCTAATCTCTAATGACTTTTAAATTACTCCCTCTCATGTATAAGTAAAAAAAATTATTTTATATCTTTGACTAAACTATAAATAAATCTAACTAATTTTATTTTTATTTAATAATATCATTCCTAAAATATTTTTCATTTAATTTTAATTTTATTTTATTCATGATATCAAATTTTAATAAAGAATATTTTAGAAATAACCTCTTAATATATTTTTAGCCGTTCCAAATTATTTTTTTAAAATAATCTTATTTTTACTTGAAATTAATAAAATTAAAATAATTTCAACTAATTTTCTTAATTAGTGCGAATGCAATTGTTTTTGCTTATATATGAATATTGAGGAATTTATTTAAAAATCAACAGATTATCAAATGACAGATAGTCTATTGTAATTAAATGCTTGTTAAAATCCCATTTACTCCCGTCCCCCCTCTTTTTTCCTACAATACATGAACATAAAACCCACATCGACACCAATAAGTTATAGAATATAGACTTCTCTCCAAAAAAAAAAGAGTTATAAAATATAGATTCACCTATGTTTAGTATAGCGCACAGAATAGTAAAACCATTCTTTTAACAAAATAATCAATTGTTCATCCGCAGCATACAATATTCAGGCTTGATATTTATCATCAAAGCAATTCCTCGGCGGGAAATGGGTATATAGAATATTCAGGCTTGATGTTCATCCGCTTGCATTTGTAAAGGCCTTGCATTTGTAAAGGCCATTCAATTATACTAATCTCACAATTAGGAAGGTGCTATAGGATAATGGGTATATAGAATATTACTAGACCAAACTCTTATTCTGGCTACCAGCTACTCTATGCTAACCGTGTAGCATAGAGTTTATGTATTTACTAAATACTAATTTGGTTTTGAGCAGAGTTTATTTTGTATGACAGTTATGACAAGGTGTCAAATGCCTGAGCCTCGCGTGCTACCTTAATGAAGACATCTTCCAATGTGGTGTCAACTAAGCCCCATGCAGAAACGGTGAAGTTTCTCTTTGCAGCATCAACAGCTTGGAATACATCTGTTATTCTAACATCCCCTTTTGGCAGCTCAAACTTCTGAGTACCAGAGAGATGGTATATCTTGTTGGCATTTGGGGTGAGTTTCTGCACCATGTTCTCCACATCTTTTTCATGGTCTGAAGATGTTGTCATTGTGAACACGTAAGTTCCTCCATATCTTGCTTTCAGCTATTAGAAACCAACAGAAATAGCCAGTGTTATAAGAAATCAAAAAGTCTGCACAGTTCAAATTTGCATTTTCTACTTTGCAGTAAAAGAATAGACAGTGAAAGTATTTGATCAGATAGGAATTTTGAGCAGTTACATTCAAAGCTGCATCCAAGAATCATGTGCAATCTATGGGTTTCTCATAAATTGCATTGATCCAACAGATTTATTTTGCAAAAGATTTTGATACAGCAAATCAGTTGAGCAATGTTACCTCCTTTGCATTTCCTACACATTGCAAGTTACCATTTACAAATATTCCCAATCGATCACATAAGGCCTCTGCCTCTTCCATGGAATGTGCTGAGAGCATAAAACCAAGAATTATCAATATTGTAGAGAGACTCAAAATGTTTATGTTAGCATGAGATGATAACAAGCTGAGTATATCTAAATAGAACGAGCAGAATAACGTGCTTCTAAATCAAAATCCACAAAAGAGTGAGAGAATACTGGTGAGAATGATTGCACGGTTCTGTTTCGCATGCTTGACAACATTCCATAAGTTTTTTCTTGAGGCAGGGTCTAACCCGGAACTTGGCTCATCCATGTAAACAACCTTTACAAAATTTTGCACGTACAGAATAAGGAAACCCAAGTTGAATCTTCTTTAAAGAAAAATGATTAGAATGGATTGAAAACTAAAACATACTCTGGGATCCCCAATCAATGAAATTGCAACACTAAGCCTCCTCTTCATCCCTCCACTGTATTTTCCAACTTGCTTATCAGCAACTCCTCCATGAAAAAGGTTTAAACTCTCCAAAGATTCTTCTACTTCCTGCAGCAATAGATTGGTAGCTAAATTTATCTAAGTCTTCCCTGCCAAATAATAGCTAAAAAGAAATTTGTTCAAATTGTATGTACACTGCAATCGTCTTCTATATAGATCCAGCCCTTAGTAGAAAATAAGTAATAAATAATAATTGAGAATGTGTTGTAGAAGCACCATAACTTTAAACACTTAATATTTTACAAGAGTAGTACAACTAAATACTACGTACTTTTTAAGTCCTTAATAAAATAAAATAATAATTCTCTGAAACTAACTTACTTGTGTCAAGACTGAGCCTTTAAGATTTTTAAGTCTGCCGTAAAAAAATAGGTGTTCTCTACCTGTCAAGCTTTCCCACAGCAAGCTACAGTATAAAGTGAATGGTAAGTTAGAAAACATTTTTTTAGTAGTTATAAGTTTGATTTAGGAAAGAAAAAAAATAAAAGCTTAAATATATTTTTAGTCCTTGCAATTTAGCATTTTTTTGTTCTTCTTCCTTGCAATTTTTTTTTTTTTTTAGATCTTGCAAATTATGTTTGTTTTATTTTTGTCCTTACAGCGCTTTAGATAGTGTTTTTTTCACTGTTCAAAACGCTATCTAAAGTACTTTAAGGATGAAAAACAAAACAAATATAATTTGCAAGAACTAAAAACAAAATAATTTTGCAAGGACGAAAAGCAAAAAAACACTAAATTGCAAGGACTAAAAAAATATTGAAACCAAAAATAAAAATTAGAAGAATTTTCCAGCTTACTCATGCTGTGGGCATACACCCATGGTAGTATATATTCCATCCATTTGAGTTCTTATGTCCAAGCCTTGAACAAACGCCATACCAGAGGTTGGCTTTGTGAGACCAATCATCTATAAGCACACAAAAGCTCATTAGATTTATGACTTAAGGAGAAAATCATTCAAAGAAAGTAGCATGATTCATTCTATTAGAATTTCATAACTTAGTGAATTTAGCTCATCACGGTCTATTTTCGTAAGGTATTTTCAAAGTTCAAACTTATTCTGTTCTCTTATATCAGCTCAGACAACTCAAGCAAATTTCAATGCACATATCAGTTGAACCATTTTTACTGACCATATTGATAAAAGAGGTCTTCCCAGCTCCATTGGGACCAAGCATACCAAAGCATTCCCCTTGAGGCACAGAAAGAAACAACCCTCTAACTGCATATTTATCTGGATTTCCATCCCTCCCTGGATAGACCTTTTTCAGGTCATCACATACAATTGCATGATTAATAGTCGGTTCAAGTAGCAGTTGCTCCACCTTCTCCTTCTGAAGAGAAAAAGAAGAAAGCATTTAACACCTTACACATGTAACTCAGTATTGACATATTGAGTACATCAGTACAACCTAACTTGTAACACATACATGATACATGAATGAGGTCTTTCATGGAAAATATATAGTAACATTTATGAGACAAATGCAACATCTTTTTTTTTTTTGTGTACAATAGTAGCATCAAGGTTTGAATTTAGGGCCTTGTACAATATACCTAAACGCCCACCACTGGGCAAACCTTAATGGGTTAGAACAAGCTAGCTAATTAAGTCAAACTCAAACCTTCATGTTACCTTTTCCCCCCTGAATACAAATTGTTAGAAATCTTGAGATTTGTTTCCATGTTTAATTTAATTAGGATTATAAGTCTTCTATATCACATCAAAACACGCATAATGGATCATATCATATTAAGTTATTATTAATTTTAGAATATTCAGTCTATATTCTCTCTTTTTCCTCCCTCAAGAGCTTAATCCCCATAATTTCAGGACAAATAATTTTTTAATACAGAAAAGTTTGTAATTGAAACAAAAGTTATTTGGTTCACTATGGAGTGTGTGCCTGATTAAGGTTCCACCCTACTTGTACTACCAAGTTATTTAAGAGTTGTGCATCACAATTCACAATACTACTCGTCACCAAGGCAACACCATTACATCGATTTCTAAAACCAACATGTGAAATGCACCTCTTGATAGACCTTAGTTTACTCAATTTAATAATCCAGGTGAACACATAATATGAGCACGGTATACATTCATTCAGTACTAAGTAATACTCACCTCTTGGATGACATCAGGTTTCTCCATTTGAGAGAATACTTTTGACACCGGCATTTGGGCATCAAGCTTCTGGAAAGGAGGCCTTTTCTGAAATCCTTTCAAGAAAAAAAGCGGACCTTTTCTACTTCCTGACGACAATACTTGGTCAACGTAGAAGGCAGCAAAAAGCATCATTATCCACTCAACAAACATGATAATTAAGACCTCTTTCATGCCATTGGTGCTTTCACTCAGATTCTGCCACTTCATACCACCTGTCTCTGAACTACTCCCTTCAAAGGAAAATTGTGCTAACTCATATAACCCGCGATATAAAGCAAACCCAGGATACAACTCCATAACAATTATCCACCCTCCTGAAGAAAATCAAAAAGCTAGAAGATAAGAAACTTCCAACACAGACATAAAATCCATAAAGGCGGCTGAAGTGAAATCTAAGTAGTTAAAAATTCTCATTACAGTAAAAGTGATCTTATCAGTCCATCATTTACAATTCATAGATAATCAAATAATTTCTGAATTTGGTAGTGATACAGTAGATTTTCCTCCAATGCAAATATACAACTTCAAATGCCAAATCATTATTTTGATAGGAACCGTTGAAAATCCCACATTAACTAGTAATATGGCAAAAATAGTGTAAATAAGTGGGGGGACAACCCTCACTTCATGAGCTAACTTTTGGGATTAAGTTAAGTATCTAACCCAAATTCTAAAATGGTATCAGAGTCTATTATAATAATTGTTGTTGAACCTATCAGGTCACCCATTATCGAGCTGTTATCATAACAGCCTCAAATACCTAGTCATCCAAACTTTACTCTCTAAATGTCCAGTCCTTTATGTGAAAGGGGTGTGATGGAGATCCTATATTGACTAGTAATATGATCAAAATAGTGTATATAAGTTAAGGGTAACCCTTACTTCATGAGCTAGCTTTTGAGATTGAGTTAGGTCCAAACCTAAACTCTAAGGGGAGCACAAGGAGATTCATAGACAGGGAAAGAGATTAAGGGGAGATATAAAATTTTCTGATATTGAAATAAAAAAATCAAGGACAACATTTTCCTCTAAGGATTTCCCTTTTACACTGAAGCAATGGCTCGATCCTTAACTATTCCCAGAAGATGCTTCCCCTATACAAGTTGTTAATTATCCACTGGCCCAATTAACCTTTTTAACCACCTAAGCTCCCGCCTAAATTTCTGACTGTCTTTATTATTCCTTCCAGTATACACTCTTCAAGGTTTTCTCCCCACCTTGTTGTTTACATCCCTAATTACTTTGACTATTTAGTAAACATCCAGGCTAAATCTGACTGAGTTTAACCAATTTTTATTCAAAAGGTGTACAGACTTCTTGTTGGACGGCTGTTTTAATTGCAATCACCCCTAACCCACTTTAGTTGTGGCCTCTTTGTGGTTGCCTTAGTTTCAGCCTCAAGGGTTGTGTTTAGTCCCATATCGATTAGAGATATAACTTAATAGAGCAACAACAACAAAGCTTTATCCCATTAGGTGAGGTCAGCTACATGGATCACACGACGCCATTCGGCACGGTTAAAAACCAAGCTTTCAAAAATATTGTTAAGTTTCAAGTCTCCCTTGATGAGTTCCTCCAATGACTTAATAAAGTACAAAAAGTTATATATGAAAACTATAAGAATAACCCATAATGGGTATCATTCCTCAATCACTTACTTGGAAATGATGTATTTTGAACAAAAAATTGGAAAAGAAAGCCAGCTAATAACCCAGTTCCAAAGACACCAATATATGCAGTAACTGCAATTATCAAGAACACAAGTCAGTAATCACTAGTCAGATCTGGGAAAAGAAAATAGTAATACACCCATTATTATGAACAAGAGAAAAGTAGCTATCATCAAACCTGTAGCAGTCTTAACATTTGAAAATATGGAAGCCACCAAAAACGCCAGTGCAATTTGTAAGTTAATATAGATGAAATAAAACACAAATTGGATGCTGTAGTCGTTGATTGTGAAGATTTTTAATCCTGAAAATAAAGTCAGCAGTATTAAAGAAAACGAGAAAATCCCAAGAAGAGCAAACAGCTCAATGGTTATATTCTTACCTAAGAGTGAACCAAATATCACAAAACACAACATGTAGATTATTGATATGGCAAGAAAATAACCATATGAAATCATCCAATACGGCCCATCACCAAGACCATGCATTTTCATCATGATTCTTAATTTTTGTTGCTTCTCATAGACTAGTGATGTCAGAACAACCTGCACAAACATATAGAGCTTATCAAGTTGAACAACTAAATGTGCTATTAGATAGAAAGATATAGGATCACAGATAATCAATTGGATTTTATTCCTAAAAGTTATACAACAGAAACCATTTATTTTTACGAGGGTTGATGCAAAGGTATCAAAATAAAGAGACTAAAATATGGTTTCTATCGACATGGAAAAAGAATTTGATTGAATGCCAAGAGAAATATTGTGGAAAACTTAAGAAAAGAAAGGTGATTGCGTTACTTATATCCAAACTATACAAGGCATGTATGATATTGATGGGGTAACTACTAGTGTGAGAACTCTAGAAAGCGAGATAAAGGACTTTCCTAGAAGGATAAGATTACATCAACGCTCATCTTTGAGTCTTGTTTAATTTAGTATTGAATGTGCTTACGAGAGTTGTGCACAAGATTATCCTATATTGCATGCTTTTCGTGAATAATATAGTTTTGATTGAGGATTTGAGTGAAGAGGTCAACTCTGAACTTGCTTAGAAGATAAACTTTGGAATGAAAGAGTTTTTCACTTGAGTAGTAAGACAGAGCATATGCATTGCTATTTTAGCCAAAACCAAGAGAAAAATGAATTGGAAGTAAAAATAGGAAAAGATGTGTGCCACAGGTTTCTAAATTTAAAATATTTGGGATCAATATTACAAATAGGATACAAGTTGAATGGTTAAAATTAAAATGGAGAAAGATGTTGGGGGTTATTTGTAATCACAAAGTTCCTACCAAGCTCATAGGATAGTTTTATTGTAGTGTTATTTATCCAACTATACTCTATGGTAGTGAATACATATGTTCAGATATATGTGCACTTACAGGAAAAAGTTGCAGGATGACCCATGTAAAAAACATAGTTCCCAGAAGAGAAGATATCTCAAGCCTAAAACTGGTCTCAGGCTTTGGCATTTCCTTTACAAACTCAAATAACATTTTGGTTCCAGGTCCAAGCAGAAACTGCAGGTAGGAATTTGATAGCTGCATGCATATAGATGTCAGTTCCCTATCATCATCTGTCAGGAGCAGATAAATAAAGACCAAATGCTATTGAAAAAAAAGGGAAAATGTATATTGATTGAAATTACTATTATTATATCAGCTTAGTAAAATTTACTGATGCAATTAATTTTGAAATTTGCAATACAGTAATTGAATACTGTATGTGCATCATGAACATAGTTCCACATACTTCCATTCAAATCATGCATTTGAAATATGTAATAGTTAATCAAGTTTTTTCCTTTAGAAAATATGTTGTTCCATCAATAATGAATCAAGTATGTGTTTTGATTTTAAATTTAATCCTATAATAAAAAAAAATTGATAGACTCATAGTACAGGCTAGCAAGTAGCGCGTTTTTATTTTATAAGCTGAGATTGTGCTTTCTGTTTCATTATGTTGTATCCATGGTTAGGATAATTGCAAAGAGGATGCAACAATTGAAACAAGTTTTAGATATATATACCAGATTTATAGAGCGAGGAATCCGCAACAACACATTAGAACTAAATCCTGTGCCTTGCTTGTAGGTTGAGTTGTACCATATACTGACATTATATCTATTCCTGTTTGAATTTAGAAAATCAAAAGCTGCCAAAACAACAAAAATAAGTACCATATTCCACACATTGCATGTATTGAAACAAAAATGATATTAAGTACCTGAAACTATCTCATTGACTTGTCCATCTGTGTTACCTGTTTGATAACCTTTATATAGTTCACCGTTGATCTCAGAAGAACTATTACGCCATAAATTTAGAGCCTGAGCACATTTGATCTCTAGATCAAGGGAAATAAATTCAATTAGTAACAATACTCTATATGTAAGATGCAGACCCTTGTCATGTCTAGACTCTAGAGAGAAATGAGATTGTGTACATGAAATGCCAGTGTACTCCATGCAAAAATATTCAAATAATTTATTGGGAAAAACTGACCATAAGATTATTATCATTGTGTAAGTGTTTCAAATGCATCACAAAGGTTGCACTTATGGTTTTATGCTGAACCTTATACTCAGTATTTTTTATTACTCCCATTTTATGGTTCTCCAAGCTTTTCAAAAAACATGAATGAACAATTAGGTTCAAGTCAAATAGCCACAGGAATAAAATAGCAAACAAAACTCTATCCCCCCTCCCTCAAAAAAAAAGTGCAAACAATAGTTTGTAAAAGGCATAATGAGCCAGCAGCTAAATATTTTGCCAATCTGTCATTTGCAACCAGTCATCATCAAGAGCATACACCAAACTAGCAAAACCATAAGAACATATGGCCATGAACTCATCCAGGATACACTACAGCCAACGCAATTTGTGGGAACCATCAAGAATGGCACAATGGATTGCAAGTTTCCAGTATAAAATAGTCATGAGGCATGCACAGCAATTTACAAGGTACATTGGCAATACAAGGATGTTTCATACCATTGTCAGCTGCCGGCAGGGAAGGAAAGGAGAGTCCAGATTTCTCTGTGTCTGTGCACTTTTTTTGTAGATAATAAATGGGGTCACCCGAAGAGAAAGCAATTTCAATAAAATTGTTTCCCCAGGGAGGTGATTCAGATCCCTATATCAATATCATTTTTTGTCACCATCAACAAGGTTCACAAAAAAAAGAAAAAGAGATGCAAAAGCAGCAAAACTGAATTGTCGCTAATAAAATTAAGAATAAATAATACATGCGCAGATGGACCAACACAGTGCAAAAAAGTAATTATTTTATCATTCAATCACAAAACATCATGTATAATAAATTATTGATTTCTAATTGATTGACAGTGGACAATCTCTAATTGGTTGACAATATAAAACCTTTCACAGTGACCGTACACGCTTGTTAAACTCTTAAATTAAAAAAAAAAAAAAAAAAAACAAAGAGTAAACTGTTCATGCAACGATAGTGTTATAAGTTATAACATCAATCAATCAGAACTCTTCAAGTATTGAAATTTTATTGACTTTTACAACAAGTACCTTAAATCCATCTAGCATGATTTTTTTTATTGATTGAGAGTGTAAACAGAACTTACATTCCCAGCCCAAAGAAATTAAACTCAAACAAAATGAAAAGAGAAAAACATGCAAGAAAAGAAACTCACCAGTACATTCATGGCCAAACTAGCCAAGAAATCACTACCAAAGTCACTTACACTCAAGGCACTCCCAAACATATTAGCAGCCACGTCTGTAACAAAAGAAAAACAAGCAAAAACGTCATTTTTATTCTTTTATCGACAAATGTGAGATGTTAGAATGTTAGTTTTTGTTGGCACAAGGGATCAAATCTGCGACCTTTTCCCCTTTTCTTCTCCCTTAACCATTCAACCCACCTTATATCTCCAAGCAAACACGTCATAACTCATGAATGAAGATTATAACAACAGAATGAGCAAAGCAAACATGTATGTTTTACGGCATACTTTTCGCAAAGGAGTGATTCTGTGCGGTGAAGAGCAGAGTAAGAGGACACGAGTCGGTTCTCCGGCACGAGGCATCGGGCAAATCCGAAAGGGGAAGAGAAGGGGTTCGCACGGCGCGGCTCGACGGCGCCGGAAGCTGCAAGAGCGGTGGCCATTCGATGGGGTTGGGAATGGCGCAGAAGGCAGCTTGAAGGGAATCGGAGTACTGGACCCCACACACTTTTTGTGAGTCAGGGCAGTGAGAGTGTTCTCGGGTTGTGTTGTTGGCGCAGACGCAGCCGCATTTGAAGGCGGACCCACCGATTTGGGTGTCGATGAAGCGTTGGAGCGCGAAAAGCAGCAAGCAGAGGAACACCGGGAACAGTACCAGCTGAACGTTCGTTTTCACGTTCCGTTTCTTTCAAACAGCAGAAAAATTGTTAAATTAAATTAAATGTATCATTGCATGGCGCAATTGAATGAGGCGAATTGAAATGAAAGAAAGAAGGAGAAGGGATTGGAACCTGGAAGGTAAGGTTCTTGCGAAGAAGCGCGTTTGCTTGAGTCCAGAAGCTCGCAGGAGCAGGATTTGTCATCTGTGTTTGTCTGTACTGTGTGGATGGAGTGTTGGTGTTGTCTGTGTCTTGGTTTTATGGGAGCCAAATTCGAGCGTTCTTACCGTTGCGTATATATACTGCACGCTTGCTACCTCGCCAAATCCTCCTTTCAATGTTGGCTTTATTTCTAATAAATATCTCATTTTTCATTTTCTCTCTAATAATTTTTGTTTCAAGTTGAGTGCTTGATAATATAATTTTTTTTTAATAACTTAGTAAATTTTATATTTATTTTCTAATAAATTATTATATTTTGTTTTGTTTCTACTGAGAATCAAAAAGAAAATTTATTTATTTATTACTTATTGTAAAGCAAAAATTGATTAAGAAACAAAAATAAATTAAAATATTTATTAAAGAAAAAAATATATTTAAGTGTATAATTTTAGCACTGGTTGATTCTGCTGAGTTGAACTTATTATAAGTAGGTATGTTGACAATTCAATTTTCACAGTAGACATATAAATTACTACAAATAAATAAATAAAAAACATATAAATTTAAATCGATAGTTTTAATTTAAAACTCGTTGTTGAATTAAAAAAATCATATAAATTATTTCTAACATTATTTAATACCTCTCTCACCCACACACACTTAAATATGAAGGTATTATAACGCAATTGATTTAACTTTTCTCCGACTCAAGTCAAATCATACGAATAACTATGAATTTGAATATAATTGCTAGAGAAAATGATTAGTGACTGTATCTTAATTGGAATCAAATAAAGGACATTGATTTTCCAAATAATAAAAAAAATTGCAGTCTTCTAAAATCTAATAGCTTTCTTATGGAGCAAGAAATTTCCCTCAAACAATAACATTACCTCAGTTGCAGTACACTTTTGAGAAACCATTAATATGCAATTAAATGCAACACTCACTCAAATCAGGAATCAAAAAAAGAAAACCAGAAGAATTACGTGTCTGGTCATGCGGTGGACGTAATTTTCCACATCTAAATTGTAGCTTTTGCCATTTGACTTCATTTTATCCGATATCAGAAACCAAATATCTTAACAATCGCGGAAATCCTATGAACTGTGTCATTCTTAATTGGATGTAATGAATGCACTCCAATGGCCACCAATCCTCGACGTAACATTAGAGTAATTTGATTCCACACTCAAATCCACCATGCCTATTTCTAACAGCAAGCGTTTAACACGAAAGCGTACACTACTAGAACCTTTCAAAGATTTTGTCATCCTAGGTTGGTGAGAACTGAGAAGTCAACATAACAGAACAAGATGCTCTATCCTTGACGATAGGTTGTTGAAATCCCCAAAAACAAACATCTGCTAAGAAATGTAGCACGATTCTTGTTACCCGACCATACTCGGTCGAAATAGAGAAGTTCTCGGTAAAACGTGCCAAGGTAAGTGCCAATAACCAGACACTCAAAAGTACGAAAAACAATGCATAATATGGACAGCTCAGAAATCATGCTTAAAACATAATTAAATTTAGTTATAGTTGCATCATGCAAAACTAGAAACCTATAATGTACAAATCACCCTCAAAGCCCAAAATGCAGCAAATGAAGAAATAACCTGAATTCAAGCACACCTATAGTCCTATCCATTCAACAATTCTCATCAAAGATACATATAAACCACACACGGTTTCGCCCTCCTCATGTTCCTCCAGAACATCGGCCTTCCTCAAATTACCGCCTCCACTCTGCTTGAATTACCTTTCCTGGAAGACGAACAGACCCATTGATGAATATCAATCATGTAACAAAAGACAAACGCCAGAATTTAAATGATTCAAATTGAAATTTGGAAGATCACATCTGCTAGGTTGTTTTCCTGTAAATAAAAAGAACTGTACTGTTTTTCGGAATTTGAAATCTAGACTAGTTTGGCATGATTTAATCTAGCAATTCAGCTAACCAAGTAATTTTAAATACGTGAAATTATTGTGCAATATATTTAAACCGTCATACTTTTTGGGTGAATTTTCCAAACCACTATAGATAGAACTATATCATACCATTCCCATCTCTAGAAGATGATACAGTTCTGTCACTTCTGTGGCCACCTTTGCCACCTGATTGAACTGGTCTCTGTGTCCTAGGTGAAGGTGAATTAATTTTGCTGTTAGTTGAGGATGGCAGAGAATGTCGCCGAGTATGGTTGTTTCTTTCACTTCCATCCTGTCCAAATCTTGGGGATCCTTGTGCCCTCAACTTTGCCTTTGCAGATTCAGTTGCTGCCATGTAACTCGGTAATGTTGGACTATTCTGTATACCATTCTCTGCACGTTCCTGCTTTGCTACAATTGAGGCTTTTTGGTTTGGTTTCTGGTTTTCACTGCCTATTTGATCTTCCTTGTGACTCAAATCTCCATTTGTTAAGTGAGAATTTTCATCTTTACAAATAGGCTCTGGTAAATCTATGGGCTCATTTTTTACTTCGTCAGAAACAGAAATGTTTTTATCTTTAGTTGTAATCTCAGTCAATGGTTTTGATTCCACAGTCACTTGATAACTGCTTGGTGTGTCAGACACCTCCTTACTAACTGAAAGTCTTGGAGTAGTTTCTATATCTGGCACACTGGAAACAGTTAATATTGCTTCCTTCTTGATCTTCTCATTAGAACTAATGACCTCTTGCTCTGAAACAGCAAGGCATGAGGTAACTGTTACCTTTTCCAAATGATCCTTTGGCATTTCGGATTCAACTTCTGACGGAACAGCATTCTCAACAACTGGGTTATAAACCTTTCTCAAGTTACGTTTAATCTTTTCAAGCTCACTTTGTGGGTTTTCCTGCACATGAGGATCTGAGGATTGGTTTGAAATTTTCCTTGTGTTTCGTTTTGGTTTTTCAAATTCAGGATTTGCTTGCACTGGGACCGAGTCAAAACTTGCAGTAGGAAGCTTCCTGTTGATTCGTTTTGACTTGCTCACATGAGTATCTCCAACTGAAATATTGCCATGCTTTCTCTGAGACTTAGTATCTCGAATTTTCTTGGGTTGGGGAACTGGTTTCCAAAAGTGAGATGCTGACCAGCGCTCCAACCAACTTAGGACTGAATTTGGATCGCCGGGAACATATTGCAACCGCAGCGCCATTATTGTAGTTGACGAAGTAAGAAGCTGGAACAGCAAACCAACATTATCACATGGCCAAGTTAACTGACAGATCAAAAGGACAAATTGTAATAGAACTATAGAAGTACATGCTCTAGATTATTGACACAGTAATATAAATTGGAGGGGGGGGGGGGGGACCATATCCACCCATAAATTTTAGAGTTAAGATTACCGTACAACTTAAATTAAACCAAGGTAGAAACTTGAAAAGCCCTTACTTTCTCAATTTACGGACCAGTTTGAAATAAGCGCTTATTTTAATATAAAATAAGCAGCTTTCTGTTTTTTTAGTGTTTGTCTAAATTGCTTCTGCTTAAAAAAAAACAGTTTTATGCTTATTTTAAGAAGCACATCCTATCTGCTTCTTAAAAAAGCACTTATTTTAAAGTTGTTTTTTTAAGTTTAAACAAACTCACCCTAAGATCACCTTATTGAATTAGAGAAATGACTTATAATTAAGGGTGTTTTTGTAAAAATAACAATTGCATGAAACGTTTTAGATTGATTCATATAAAAAGGACCAAACAATTTTTAATTTGGTTCTTATAAAGGGGATCAGAGGGAGTATACTTACTGTGTATTCTAGAATGAAACTTATACAGAATAAGCAGCAAGACATAAAAACTGAACTTAACACATACATGGTGTAATGTAAGTTACCTTCCGAATGAAAGCATTTGCAGACAGCTTGGTAATTTTCGTGAACATAGCATTTGGCTTGACAAGCTTGCCATCCTAAAGGTACAACACATTGAGAAGGAAAATAATTAAAAGTAGCAGCAGTTAAAAAATATTATGCATGCAATCTCCCTCACCTACTCTCATCCTTGACATGAGAACACTCAGAAACTTGGAAGTTCTCTAACAATAACTAACTGGTGCACTACCCAACAACCAAAAGAAACTCATTAGAAATTTCACAAATTGTTTAATAGAGATTGTTAGACTTGTAGTTTGAAAAAAAAAAAAAACTTGATGAAGACAATCCTACTAGCCTGTATAACTTGACCATGGCAACCAGGCACATTTATCACTAGCATACTTTTCCCCAAAAAAGGAGGTTTAATCAGAAGAAAACCAAAAACAACATGATGAACTAATGATAACTTATTGAGAATACAATTTTTGAAAAAATTACCAGAGGGTTCAATATATTGGACTTCTCATGGATTTCAGATCCAACATTAGACTGTCTAACTATTCCTCCACGAACAAGTGCTTGAAACTTGACAATACCATACATTGAGCATAATGTAACAACAGCTTGTCTCCTAACCAAGTGCCCACGGATGAGTGCTTGCAACCTTATTATTCCTTTTAGAGCCCTAAATGCTCTCCGAGCCTTCATGAAAGACACTCCCATTAGTTGGGGAATTATATCAAATATTTCTACTTATAAAAAATAAATAAGTCATACAATCAAAACTTGACAAAGATAGTTCAAATAAGTCAAGGAATTGTTTATATGCCAAGTATTGCCAACCTTTCCTGGACATACTTATCAATCATCAATTTATTAGAGACAGAAGCGATGACAAACTTAAGAAAACAACAAATTTGCAGATGTAATATGGTTTCCATAAAGAGTATCATAACAGCAGGAACCACCAAATCAGGCAGAGTTTGAGCCTGTTGCTTAAAATTAATAAAATAAAAAAAGCTTTTTCAAAAAGTGTTTTTTAAGATGCAAATAGGATTTGGTGCTTGAGAAAAACAGAAAAGAACTTTTTTTAAGTAAAAGCAGTTTAAAAAACACACCAGAAAAGCAGAAAACTGCTTATTTTATTTTAAAAAACACTTTTGTAAACAAATAAGTTTAAACAAACAAACCATTTTATCTTCAAGAAAACAATTTTTCAAATAATTATAAAAGGAAAGATATTATTAACTTAGTTTATTTTAGAGAAAATGAACAAAGTTGCAACATAGACTTGGCAGCTTCCCTCAACAAATAAACATGTCAGACAGTCAGAGTCTCAGATCAATTTTATAAAATAAGATCCGAAATTTGGAAGAAAAAAATGGGGACAGGGAAAGACAAATTAAGTCTCCAGGGATTATAACTCTAAATGTCACACTGATCTTCAAGGTGGAGCTCTAATAATAATTAACATTAAATCCTCTAAACCTCTTCATTTTTTGATCCACCAAAGCCTCCAAGTCAGATGTTAACATAATTTACAATCATAGCAGAAAATCAATTCCACTCATTTACTATTCTTTTGCAGTACAGATTAAAACATATTTTTCATATTTACAGTTCAATTTTGTTTTAAAACTAAAGGACACATACAATTTCATCAGTGAAGTGTTTTTAATCAGTAAAGTATTCAATAAAACAGAGTTGTATACCAAATAACCCCTGAAAGCAGCTTGTGCCTTTGTAGCTGCTTCCTCCAGCCTCATTTTCTCTGGATCTAGTGCAGCATCTTCATTAATTGATCCCACTGTGTCTATTTCTTGATTCCCGGGTAAAACATTTTCTGCTTCTTTATTTTCCAGCTCTGGATCTTCCTCATGTCTGGCAATAGTATCGGAGGTTGGTTCTAAAGCCAAACCAGTTTCTGGCACCTTGGAGGTAACTACTACTCCTTTTTGATTAACAAGCTTCTAAATGAAATTATAGCAAACCAAGTCAGGTATTTCACAACAGAAGGGGAAGATCATATCAAAATACTATCATCTTTGTTAAGAAAAATGAGTTTAACACTGATGCTTTCAACAACATAACAGTTAACAATTTATAATTCATGTGTAAATTTAGGTTATTTGCAATTTTTGCTAAGTGCTAACAAGGTCAGCACAGGGCAAAAATAGTAACAAATGTTAAGCCCAGGACAACAGCACCAAACCAGAATGTATCATTTAAATATTTAATGCAAAACAGAATATGTGTTCTCTCCTTCCTGCCTTTATTCTCTCAATCCATGAAAACATTTGATTAACAATTCTGATGATGCAATTTGCATTAAAATTTAAAGGAAAAGGAATGCTAGCAACACACTCTTTTTAACACACCCTCTCCTATTGGTTGAAATTTGATGGAAATCACAAAATTCTGTAGATCTCACACTTCTTATTCAATGAACCTCATTCATGATTTTGCAGTTTTCACTAAATTTTACTATCCAATAAAAGAGGGAGTAGAAAGAGTGCATTAGAGAGTGTTTTGCATTTCTCTAGAAGAAAAATAAAGTTGGCTATTTATGTCGTGTAAAAAATGATATAATTTGAAAGCATATTTGTGACTGCATTCATGAAATATGAATATTGATTAACATTGACCAGAGTTGTGATGTTGCCTTAAGTATCATAATATTACTACTACCTCTCTGCCTTTTGAAATATTTGATTTAGATGACTTTTTCCCGAACAGTACAGTTTTGATCCATTTTCCTGGTGACTTCCCCATCGTGAGATCGGGACCTGTAACAGAAGAAGGTAAAACTAATTTCTCAATTGATCCTACGACTACTGTTTAATATTTGTAAATTAGTAAATAGAAAAGTAATTAATCCTGAAAACATGCAAGATGCCTGCTTTGCAGCTTAACTAGATCACCAAATTCAATTAACTATACTTAATGCAACTAAAGAAAAAGTGAACTCTTCATTTCCTTTAATTAGCCAAGCATATTGGTGGGATAAATTCTTGAAACTAGTATGTCCTCCATTGCTGGTAAGCTAAAGTATTCAGAAAAACAAAATGCTGTGATTTTCAAAAGGACTAGTTTTTAGGAGTTCAGGAAAGGAGATCTCATTAAATTTATAGTAATATTGAACTAATACCTTAAGAAACACGTCAAGGATAACATAGAACTTTAAACAAAAGTGCATCTGGTGATGCCTTCTCATAAAATTTAATTATGCTAAGAAAATAACTTTGGTAACTTTTTTTTCCTTTAGGCAATACTTTTATGTGAAACCGAACAACAGCTTTTTCTTCCATGAGGATACTGTTAGTCTCAGAATAAATAGCTTTCCTAATCAAAAAAGAAAAACCATTAATGAATATGTAATTAACAATAGAAAAATATATTTTCCCTACTAAAAATCAAGTATTATCAACAACTTATGATGACATAATTAATGACCAATCAACTATCAACAGTAAATAGACATAGACATCATGGCATCATGCACAATTAATACCATCTTTTCTCTAATGCAATAATACAGCACCAAAAAAATGGTATCATATCTATATCCTTTTTAATGTGATGCACCATCACTCATTGACTTTTTCGTAACCTCCACCGCAAAACCGCTACTAGGAAAACAGAAGTGCTATATGCCACCGACAATAATAGCGTACGGAAATGAAATGATGAGACAAATCACAATGCAAATTACGTTCGATCTCTCGAACTCCTCCGACTCCTACTCCTACCCGTTGAGTTCTGATTAAGCACAACAAATACGACGAATTCACTAAAAATAGAAATTAAAACATTTCGCTTAAAATGCCGCAACACTGGAGAACGTAACAAAGAACTGCAAAAAAACTTAAGTTTAAAATGCAAAAATATAGAAACCCTAGAATCAGTCAATCCACAAGATCTGCTACAAGCAAGAACTAGCATGCACTGAACATTGCTCAGTCCTTGAATCAGTGCATGAAATTGGTGTTAACAAGCTAGAGTGAAGCTAGATCTGAGGATTACCTGACCAATGTGGAACGTCTTCACCTCAAATCTACCATTCCTGAGAACCAGAACCAAACAATGAGATTACAAAATTAAAATAATTATTTATTTCCTCATTTGCTTTTGTTTAACAGAGCGAGAAGAGGAATATATGGAGTGAACAAGAGTAGAGAGAGAAACACAAGAAGGTTGTGTACCATGGAAGAGACAGATAGAGAGAGAGAGAAAGACATTGATCTAAAGCTGCATAAATTTTGTAGTTGCTTTGTTTGTTGCTCTCTGTAAAACTGTGCTAGCTGGATCAGTGAAATTTGAAAAAACAAAAATATCTGAATGGAAACTGAAAAGGTTGGATAATTTGTAGGGGATTCTCAAGGTGTCACTCACGCTCACGTTGCATGATTTACAACCCTCGTTTTTACCGTCTGATGCAATGACTTGATGCGGTTTGAATCTTGACCATAGTGAATGGTTCAATCGAAGGGTGAGGAAAAAGGAAGTGGGTGTGATTTAAAAGGGGTTGTTTCTGGGGGAGTCCCAGTGCAGTTACTTCAAAACCAAGTGTTTCCAGTTTCTTTAATCTTTATTCCGAAGCATACCGAAAAGACGCTTACGCGTTCACGCGCGAAATCGCGTTTGGGGAAGTTGAGCCGTTGGTGGAATGAGATGGACGGCGGAGATGGAAGCGCGTGGCGAGAGGTATGGGAGCCACGCTGGCAGGATAGTGTGGTCGATTGCGTCGAGTGTGCGACAAAGAGAAACATGGAGGATGTAGGCGACGGTAGTGTAGTGCAGTTACTGACCCCACCTTATTACTCTCCCGTATTTGTGCCGGTTTTGTATTTAAGGGCGGGCATAGGTGTTCTTTAGTAAACTTTAATTTATTTAAATTGAAGTTTATTTTTAATCAATGTTTATTTTAATTTTTAAATGTGGTTTTTTTTATTAAACTTACTGAAGTAGAATTTTAGATTTAATTTAAAATCATAACTAAAAACATTATAATGTCTGTATTTTTCTCCCCAAGATGCATTTTCCTTTATTAGGAATCTACTTCTTTGGTCCCTTTCTCTAGAAATAAAAAAGAGTATAACGTGGAGATATTACTTTTTCAAAAATAAAACACACTCAAAAATAATTATTTTATTATCTTTTAACAAGGAATAGATTTTCTGAATCTTCTATTCCAAACATAAACCAATATAACTTCAAACTAGCATCCTCTTGGATTTGACAAATCTTCAATTTTTTGTCCTTCTAAAAAAGCAGTTGACATCATTAGTTCAATCTTAATGTCATTTATAGTTTCGTCCATTGGTTGTTATAGGTCTATATCATCTATGTAGTAAGAAAATCTCAACAAGCAAATTAATCCTACAAAATCTTAGTTGAATGGAGTGAGTAGGTTTCATGATTATTCTCTAATAATTATTTGAAAGTGTTTGGCAATGTGTAATAATTCCATTAACAAAGGCTTTTTTTACTTGAGTTTAGCTAAAAAAAGAAATAAGGTATGACATGATTGAAGGGATTTTTTATTTATTTCAATGCATAATAATAAATTTTAATTACTAAATGCAAAAAGAAAGAATATTACTTTGAGAGTAAAAATATAATTAACTTCTCTCTTGGATTCTTAAATATGAGTTTAAGCTTAATTCAATTCCAAAAGCTAGTTTAAGGAGTAAGGATTATCCCTCACTCTTGTATACTCTTATTTACTTTTATCTTTAATCGATGTGGAACTTAAATTTTTTTCAATACACCCTTCACGTCTAATACTTATTGGGCTTAGTGCATAATTAACATGGTATGTGACCATTTGAATTAATTTTGTATATGTTCTAATACCATCTTAAATTCTTTTGAGTTTGTGTCTAACTCAACCCAAAAAGTTAATTCTAAGGGTGAGAGATTATTTCTCACTTATATACTCTAACTTGACTTTTTTTTTAGTCGATGTGAAATTTAGATTTTTCCCTATACTTTCAAATTTATCCAAACATACTTAATGTAAAAATAATGGCTAAAAGAAAAGGTTAATATAATGAATTTTATCCTCTCAATTGTCACTTAAAACAAAAAGTAAGAATAAAAGATCGGTTCTTAAAAAAACTAAAATTGATGGGATGTATTCAGTTAAGAATGCCTTTTATCCTTGATGAATAGTCAGTTGCAAGTTGATGAGGACTGGTCCTGTATTTGGAAAGCTGGAAGCTCCTTCGAGGATGAAACTTTTCCTTTGGAGGATCTGTCGAGATGTTATACCCACGAGGATGAGACTTAAAGATAAAGGCATTGATTGTCCTTCAACTTGTGCTCACTCAGAGGATGGATTAAAAAATTTGTGACACTTTCTCACTAGTGGAAAGAGTTAGTTGTGTTGGCAAGAGTTAGGCTTGAGACATAGAGAATTAATTCATTGTTGGACCATTGTCATTCGGCTAAGGAGATCGTATAGGGTATATGGAAAGAAACAAATGAAAAGCTTTGGGAGAATATAAGCAAACCCTTGAGGATTGGCAAGTTTCTAAGCCAAAACGAGGCACGATTGTTGCTCAGTTAACTGATGTTGTTGTGGTTAAGTGGAAGGCTCCTCAAGATGGAATCGCTAAATGCAGCATAGATGTTGCATTTCATAAACATATTATGTGTGTTTGTGGCTTCTGAAAATTCACAACAATTTTTGTTCTGAATTGTTACCAAACACACACTAACACAACCAGATGGGTTATGTGTAGTAGTAATCCCAGTGGTGAATTTGTGGCAGCAAGATTTGTGTGGAAGGAACCTTGATTCTAGGTTCTCGAGGGTGAGACACTGGGCCTACTTCAAGTAATGCAGTAGATGGTTAGCCTTGGTCTGACTAAGGTGATATTTGAGTTGGACTGTAAGTTGGTGGTGGATAGGGTAAAAAACATGTTTAAGGATGATTCTGAAGTAGGGGTAATGATTACTCACTGTAGGAACTTACTCTCTTTATCCAAACTTTTCAGTTGACTTTGTCAAAAGACAAAGATAAGCGAAAATGGTGGTCCATTCACTTGCTTGGACATCAACATGATATGCTAGTCTTGTTGATTATCATCACATACATGAGGGTATTTATCATTTTATCATAAATAAAATAAAACTAACGAAACTATTGTAAAATAACAAATTTAACTCTTACCCAAACAAACAAAAAATGTGTAGAAATAGACATATATTGAGAAAAAATAACTTAATAAACTAAAAATAACACAAGAAAAAAAAACTTACAGGTAAACATTCATCAAGTACAAAATAAACATAATAATAAATATGATAATAATATATTGTAGTAATATAAAATTTAATTTTTAAAATTTATTTTATATATTTTTTGTATTTCATATAGTTAGTGTTAAAAATTTATAATATGTTATTTTGAATAAATTTTAACACAAAACACGAAATAGAAAAATAGAAATGCGGACAGAGATATACATCAAATGCATTTATGTTTCCGCTAATAATAATAATAATAATTGTAATGTATGTGGTTAATGAGTTTTAATAGTCTGAATGTAATAGGATGAACTTTAGTTTATGTTAAAAGGGTGTGTATAATAAGACTTAGTTGTGAAATGAAGAAATTCTTAGAGTTATAAACTCTCCCTTAATTTTAAAGTATTTGAAACAATACAAATGTTCTTTTTTCTATTCTCTTTTTTCTCTCATAGAAAACTCATTTTTTAAGATTTGAGAACTTGGTTGTCTTGATCAAAGAATTTTTTTTTCTTTTTTTAGTGTTCATTAGTTGTCTCCTAATGTGATGAATTTTTATCATATTATTTATGTTTGTGTATATAATAATTACATTTCTCTATATCATTATATTATTGGCATGCATATGATATACAAGAATCATATTAAACTAATATTAGTATATACACGCTAATTATGAAATATGAATAAAAAATATATTAATTTTACTAAAAAAATATAAAATAAAAATACAAATACACGCTATATTTCTGGTAGTCCTCGTCTAATGGAGAAGGTGTTAATATGCAAACTGGAAAGCAGTTTTTGACCACTTTGCCAAAGCCTCTCTCTCTTCCACGTCATCATCTCATCCGTAACACCAAATTTTGAGTTTTCCGTTCGTATTTTTCCCGCTCCCCGGCTCCTCGTGTTTTTATGATTCCATTCAAACATAAAAACGTAGCAAGAGCAGTTACAAAGCAACAGAAACATTCGATTAGTGTTGCTTTTTCAATTTCAGATTCAGAAGGAGACGATGGAAGAACCCGTGAAGGAACAGCAGCCCCTCTCTGCTGGTACTCTCTCTAACTCTCACCCTATTTGACTGAATCTGTTTATTCATTTATTTATGCGTGTAACTGAATTGTGTGCTTCTGTTTTTTCAGGGAACTCTGCGAGACCCAAGCTTCAGAGATACGCGCTTCGTTCCTCCTCTAAATCCAAGGAAAACAAGCCAGACGCACCTGATCGCTCCATTTCTTCTGAATCTAAACGGTACCACTTTTTTTACGTTTTGTTGTTATGGGATTTGGAGGAACTTGATTTGTAATATAAATTTTGAAATATTGAGGTTCACCAAAAGTTATTAGCACAAGTGGTTTGGCATTTGAGTTCTTAACTAAGGTTTGGTGTTCAATCTTCGGCTTGGGTATGGAGTCACAGCGGGAGGTACCACTTTATCCTAAAATGGGCCGACCCGTTGGGAGATGATTAGTTGGGTGCCAAATAAGAAGTCCCAGATACATCTGGTTACCCAAAAAGATATTGAAGTTTGATCTTACTAATTCGGCTTTTCATATGGATGGAATTCTCTGCACCAACATGGATTACAGAACATGTGATTCAGTGTGTGTTTTTGCTTCTTTTGTTTAAAGTTTTCATTTGCTCCCTATATGTGAAACTTATTTAGGAATAAGTCTTGTATGAAAAAAAAAATTAGTTAGCGACTTTACACGCTTTTATTAGTACACCTTGGTTTATGTTGTTACTATGTTTCTTGAGTTAAATAGTTAAGTTTTGGTCAGTTGTGAGTTGTGACTAAAGCTTTTTTTTTTATGTACAAGACTGATTTTTAAATTTTAAATTAGTACTATCACTTATAGGGACTAAATGATTAGTTCAAAGTTTCATTTCCGAAGAGGTTGCAAATTTTGTATATTCTGTTCTGGAAGTTCAGGCCTTAAAATTCTCTAATTTGAATGCCGATGTTCCATGGTTTTATCTAGCCCATGCTTTTGAATTAGGACCAAATTTTGTTGGAACTTCGAAAGCTACATATAAAAGAAAAACAAACAATTTGGGATCTCCGAATATTCTACTAGTTCTAATGACGATATCTGTCTGCACTCTTATATCTCGCGCTACTTCTAAGTTCTGACATTAATTACAGTACTTTTTAATTGCTTTGCTGTTTGCACTGTCTCCTCACAAGGCAACATGAAACAAGTGGCTTTTGTGATTGTGAGATGTGAAATTGGAGTACATATGTTAAAAACCTCTCACTTTCATTTTCAGGGGGTTAAGTACTCCCCGTCTAAGCAGAAGTGTATGTGGTCTTGATTTCTCTGGCAACAAGGACAAGTCTACTAGTGCTAAACCACCAAGAAGGCTCTCCAATCCTGTGAAAGCATCTCCCACTCCAAACCTAAAGTTGGTTGGTAACATTACCCCAATCTCAGAGAGCAGAACAATGAGGTCTGGTAATGTCCAAGGGTCTCAAAGCAGAAGCCAGACACCCGCTTCTGAAATTTCAAGAACATCAAGCCGAATGAAGTTCAATCTCTTATCTTCCTCTTCATATTGGCTAAACCAGATCAAGCTCTCTGAGTCTGCTGACAAGCACTCAGTTTCACTTGGATTCTTCAAACTTGCCTCGGAGGCAAGATGTGAGGTAACACCGTGAATTCATATTCATATTCATATTCATAGGCAATACAAATACAGAAACACACACATTTATTATTAATTCACTTGTCTTCCATACTATCTTTATGGACTGCAGCAGTTAGCACTATCCTTGGCCTTAATTTTTTGCTGAGTAATTGAACCCTTTTCCCTTTCATGACTCTTTGGTTCAACATCATCAACCATAGCCGTTTCAGAAGATGAAAGATGAGCTAAAGTCTTATGTGCAACGACATCAGCTTGCTGAACTTGGAGAAGTGAAAGAACTGCTTCAAAGCTATGACATTGCAGAAAATATAGAGCAGCCACAAGTGTCTGAAAGCATTACACAGGTGCCAGAGGAAGGAACTGGATCCTCCGATGATGAAGAAGTGCACTGCAGTTCTTCGTCCACCATGGACACTGCAAAACTGAAGCCTGAACCCTTGGACACTGAATCCACTGAACCTGCTCCTGTTAAAATAGAGTCAACCAAGAAGGAAACTAGCCAAAAGAATAACCACCCCGGATCCAGGTTGAGAGAAAATCTCAAGAACTCTGCAAATTCAAGACCTGCTTCTGACAGTGGGAGTTCTAGATTGGTTAAAAAATCAGAAAAGCCAACTACGCAACAAACTAATAAGGAAAAAAGCGAGGTCAAGAAACAAGGAAAGAAATCTGATGTTATAAAAGGCAAGAATGCAGCAAATTTTCAATTTTGATACTGATGATTGTTTTTTAGTCCAGCTAGTCTAACAACGTTTCATGATTATTTTTTTTCACAGCTCCAATTAGCCCCACACATGCTGAAGATAATGCACAGGGAAACAAAGAAAATATGGTAAGTTCACTATGAAAGTGCAATTTTTACAAAGTTGCGAAAAAGCTTATATGGCTAACACATTGCTTCTCTCACGTTGTAGGATGTTCAGACCCCTGATGAGATGATTTTGACAGAAGTCGCGTAAACAAGCTTTGCAGATCTGAATTTTTTTCACAAAGCTTTGTCTACAGTGTTTTATGTGTGTGCAGTTATCCTCTCTACAGGAAAACAGATGAAACATGAAAATTGTTTTCTCACCGTTTGCTGTCCAAGGCTGCATTACATCTCTTTTTATCAGTTGGCAATAGATATATATTTTGTGCTTGTGTCTTAATGTTTAATTGTTAATCAAACCAAACTGTACGGAATATTCTGGTTTATCTTGTCTATAGGTGCTTTTATAATATATGCAAAGACAAATAGATTTCTGACATAATTTGCATGTTTCGTAATTATTTATTCACACACACACACACACACATATATATATATATGCAGATTTCAACCTTTTTTATTTTTTATTCTTTTTAACATGTTAAATTACATGTTTGAATCGGAACATGATACCATCATATATGATAAGGTGGTCCAAACTGAGAATATTTTAACCTGAATTTTTTATCAGAAAATTCGTGTTTACTGATATCTTCTTGACTGATGTGTTTCAAATTATTGAAGTTGAACATAACACCAATTCAATATAAAAAAAGAGAAGAAAATTGGTGTTTTACTTATCAATATCTCTTAGTACTGTTTGGGTTTAGGATTGTACACACCTTGTGATGCATTCCTAGCTTGGATGCTAATAAAAAAATTGCCTTTCAAAAAAAAAATTATCAATATCTTCCATAAAAAAAAATCAATATCTCTTCATGGTGCTAACTCTATCTTTATGTATAAATTGGATTAGAAATGGTATCTTCTTAAATTGAGGTTTTTAAAATTGGATTAGATAATTTATTGAATGGCAGCTAATTGTCAAATGTTAAGTTAGCTACTAATAGTCAATTTCTCCTTATTATTTTATAATTTGATAATAATAACTGGATAAGGAGAATAAAATAATTTGAGTTTAATTTATGTTGTTAATTTACTTTTTTAACTAAGATATGACTTTTGAATGGTTATTATATAAAGTTAACAAACTTATTAACCTGCCATTCATTATAATATATAATAATCAAGTAATGTGTAAACTACTGTCATTATATTCCGTTTGGTAAGAAGTAGCATTTTATGTTATGGCATTCCTAGAAGTGAACCATCGTTGATATATGTTTTTTTAAGTTTTTTTTAACATGAATAAATGTTTTAATTTTAAAAGATAAGAATATTTTTATCATTAACTTAAAACTATAACATATTTCAAATAATTTTTTTAATAAATATATTCTTAAATTTTTACTTTAATTATTTATTTAAAGTAAAAAATGTAATTCTTTTTTATGGATTTGTACTTTAATTGTCATGTCCAAAAAAATACCTTTCTAACTGCATTATTTATGCAACAACATATTTTATGGTATTAATAATTATAACAAGATATTATTTTAATTATAAGAGAAAATTTCACCTTTAGTTAGTTAATTAATATCTGTAACATTTTTTTATATTGTTAATTATTATAGTTAACGATAATAATTAAAGAATTAAAAAATAAAAAAATGATTATTGATAAGATAAAATTGCATGTTTAATTTTATAATTATTAAATAATTATATTGAAGATAATAATTACCAAAAATATATTTAATATTTTTGTTTTTGAATTAAAATAAATTTAAAAACATTCTCAAGAATTAAAATTATTTATCAAATAATATTTCCTTAAATTACATTTCCGAAAATATAACAAATCTGTGAAACAAATGTCCTGAGACTTCTAATTGGCATTCAACCGGGATTCTCAAACAATTTAGTGTTTCTCCACAACTTGCGGGATTCTCAAACAATTTAGTGTTTCTCCACAACTTGCGACCATATTTTCCACCTATTATTCATTCAATTTGATCAACTGCATGTTTGATCCCTAATTTGAATTGATTAGTACTAACATTTTGATCAAGAATTAAACTTACATACAATTCCTTATGCGATTTTAGTGTTGACCTCCAATTGAAATTTAAGTTTCACTACAGTAATTGGTGTAAATTTTTAATGAAAACTTTTTAATCATGTAAATTATTAAAATAAAACTCTAATTCTAATTAAAGAATAATACAAAGAACACTTAAAAAAAACTTCCCAATTTTATCCTTTGATTAAACCTGTGCTTGAAAAATAGAGCACAGACCCCTGTTTAGCAACCCCCCTCCATCTTTCACATGATAAATACTATAGTACAGAACTTCAGCCCCATAGTATTTGTCATATAAATTATTCCCCCGTATGTTCCCGTCTAACCTATGCTTCCTCCAGTAATATGCCATCAGTAAAGACATTTATCATGTAAATTCCTATCTATACGAAACTAAATCTGTAAATCATATAAGAAAGCAAAAGTTTTTCTGGCGAGTATTAGTGCACTCTGTCATAGCATCGTAGTATGATCAAATCATCTCATTCATAGGCAGTACGTCAAGTCACAACAAAAAGGTTGAAAGCAAGATCCTAGATGCAATGTGACAACGAAACCATAGAAATTGAAGCTAGTTTAACAAATCCTTGTGATCGTAACCAATTCAGAAAACTACAACTTATACATTGTGTTGACAACAACTTGGTGCAAATTGACAGGATTCTATAATACATGAACTGACATGGACAATGCATAAACTACAATGAATTAAAGATGAGATGATCCTAACATTCAGAAGAGTAAGGAATGCGGCATAAAATTCAGTAAGTTGGCACAATGATTCTTATTCCAGCAGTGCAATCTAATTCATGACTTCAAAGGCCCACAAGCATGCGAAGATAAGCTTAGTCAGCTGTCCAACTTTGCTCCACAATTTCTCTCACTCTTCGATTGTACTCACGCTTGTTCTCACTAAACATTCGAGCTGCTTCTGAGTTTGCAGGAGAATTTGGGTTGGGATCACAAAGCAATGACTGCCACAGAGTAATAATTACCTTTCAGAAAATAATTATAACATGCTGACTACTATACACCATGAATACAAGTAAAACAACTGATATATGTGCCAATGATGGCCTTGTAGCATAGTGGTAGTAGCACACAATTTTCCGGGAAGCACCTTATACCAGTTCAATTCCCATTCTCCGATGAGTTCTAATACTCACATTTAGCCCATCCTTCACATCCCCTCACCATGTCTTAGGAGTTAGGACATCCCTCTTAACAAGAATGAACCCCTCCCCCCCCCCCCCCCCCCCCCAAAACAAAAATATGAGGAAAAGAAATACAACAAGCATCTATCTATGATTCTGTGAATTTTATTAGCAAAATAATCCATTAAGACAAGTCTACAAACAGGAGGATCCGAAATCCTTCTAAAGCTAGTATGCATGAAAGTAGAAAAAGTGAAAATACATCATATCTGAACAACAACGCAGTTTCTTAGCAAGTCAGACCTAAAAAAACTCTTAGCCCCTTATCCCCACAAACAAGGAAGCTAAGATAAGAAAACCAGCCTGTTCTATAAAAGGTGTTACAAATTTCAAGGCTTGAAATTCTAGAAATACACTACAACTGAACTGACAGTAAATGAGATCAAACATTTAACAAGACAATGATAATATTTTACAAAATTCATGTTCAGAATTGCATACTCCAAACTGTTGAAAATGCAAAATTTAATGGTGAAAAAGGGAAAGCCAAGTTAACATTACAAATGAATCAAGACATGAATCAGCAAACAGAATGGGACATTTTACAACAAAAGCAATGCCTTTAAGTAGCTAACTCTTCTATAGATAAAAAAAGCATAAATAATTTGAAGAGCCACAGGATCCTGCATTAATTTGTGTAAAATGAAGGTGTGGCCATGCATAGGTCGACGCAAACAAACTAAACCTCAAGTGTAGAGTTAATTATGTAAAAATATATGTGCATACTATCTTCATTTGTAATATACTAAAGAAGGAATGAAAAGATATGTAGAATTGTTGACTATACTATACAAGATAATACCTGGATAGAAGTGAGTATAGCAGCTACATCATATATAGGACTCCACTGGTTTTGTAATATATCCAAACAAATACTTCCATCCGCATAAACTTCCAAGAGTAGAAAAATGACATTAGTAGCTACATAGGTAATTTACGGATAGGAAGATTAATCTTTTCCACCTAAAACTTACTGTTTGGATGAAACATTCGAGAGACAAATCGTACAGTTGGTGGCTTGTTTGGATAATCCTCAGTAAATTGGAGAGTCAACTTAAACGTGCCTGGATAACTCAAAATATGTAGACATTATGGTGATAATGTTCAGAGAAAAAATATGACTCCCAAGTACATACATAAAGATTATCTGACTATGAGCATCCAATTTTCATTTAACTTTTCAAAACCATAATACAGCTTCAAGAGGAAAAAATTATATCTCTCGCAAAAGTAAACACAATCACTGACACAAACACAAGAACAACAAAAATCTTATTCCGTCACGTCATCACCTCTAACAGAAACATAAGAGTCATCACCTCTAACAGAAACATAAGACAATATACAACAACAACAATAACGCCTTATCCCACTAGGTGGGGTCGGCTACATGGATCAACTTCCGCCATAATGTTCTATCAAGTACCATACTTCTATCCAAATCATTAAGTTCGAGATCCTTTTTGATAACCTCTCTTATAGTCTTTTTGGGTCTTCCTCTGCCTCGAATTGTTTGTCTTCTCTCCATCTGGTCTACTCTCCTCACTACAGAGTCTACCGGTCTTCTCTCTACATGCCCAAACCACCTAAGTCTATTTTCCACCATCTTCTCTACAATAGGCGCTACTCCAACCCTCTCTCTAATAGTTTCGTTTCTAATTTTATCCTGTCGAGTCTTACCACACATCCACCGCAACATCCTCATCTCTGCTACACCTACTTTATTCTCATGTTGGCTCTTGACCGCCCAACATTCTGTTCCGTACAAAATTGCCGGTCTTACCGCAGTCCGATAAAACTTTCCCTTTAGCTTGATCGGTACCTTTGCATCACATAACACCCCCGATGCTTTTCTCCATTTCATCCATCCTGCTTGAATGCGATGATTCACATCCCCTTGAATTTCCCCATCATCCTGTATTACAGACCCAAGATATTTAAACCGTGTGACTTGAGGGATAATATGGTCTCCTATTTTCACCTCTGAGTTAGAAACCCTCCTTCTTTTGTTGAACTTACATTCCATATACTCCGATTTGCTTCTGTTTAGGCGAAAGCCATGTGTTTCTAGAGCTCGTCTCCAAGTTTCCAACCTCTCATTCAACTCCTCCCTCGACTCTCCAAGGAGGACTATGTCATCTGCAAAAAGCATGCATCTCGGCGCTATCTCTTGGATTTGTTCCGTGAGGACATCCAGAATTAAGGTAAAAAGGTAGGGGCTAAGGGTTGACCCTTGATGCAAACCAATTGTGATGGGAAAATCGTCTGACTCTCCACCCTGTGTCCTAACACTAGTCGATACCCTATCATACATATCTTGGATAGCTCGAATATATGCAACCCTAACCCCTTTCTTCTCTAGAGCTTTCCACAAAATCTCTCTAGGCACTCTATCATACGCTTTCTCCAAGTCAATAAAAATCAAGTGCAAGTCTTGTTGGGCCATGCGATATTGCTCCATCACCCGCCGTAATAAATAAATCGCTTTCATGGTCGACCTTCCCGGCATGAAACCAAATTGATTCTCAGTAACTTGAGTCTCCTTTCTTAATCTCCGTTCGATCACTCTTTCCCATAATTTCATGGTATGACTCATGAGCTTGATTCCTCTATAATTTGCACAATTTTGTATATCCCCCTTGTTCTTATAGATTGGCACTAACGTGCTTCTCCTCCATTCCTCCGGCATGCGTTTTGACCTCATAATTTCGTTAAAGAGTTCGGTGAGCCACTCAAGACCTCTATCTCCAAGAGTTTTCCACACTTCAATAGGTATGTTGTCTGGCCCCACCGCCTTACCGTTACTCATTCTTTTCAACGCTTCCTTTACTTCCTGTTTCTGAATCCGACGATAATACTTATAGTTCCGGTCCTCTTCTCTTGTGTCTAGACTGCTAGAGTCATATCCATATCCATCATTAAATAAGTTGTGGAAATACGCCTTCCACCTTTCCTTGATATCTTTTTCATGCACTAAGACTTTGCCTTCTTCATCCTTAACACACTTTACTTGATCCAAATCTCTAGTCTTCCTCTCTCTACCCTTAGCAAGCCTATATATAGATCTTTCTCCGTCCCTGGTTCCTAGAGCTTGGTATAGTCCGTCAAAAGCTTGGGCTCTTGCCTCACTCACCGCCTTTTTGGTTTCATTTCTAGCTATCTTATACTTATCCCAAGTTTCAGAATTTCTACACCTAGACCACTCCTTGAAACACTCCTTTTTTACTCTAACTTTGCTCTGAACATTTTCATTCCACCACCACGATTCTTTACCCCTAGGTCCAAAACCTCTAGATTCACCCAACGTCTCTTTAGCCACTTTAATAATCTCTTGGGACATCTTGTTCCACCTATCATTTGCACTTCCTTGTGATTGTCCACACCATCCCTCCCATATCTTTTGTTGGAAGATTCCTTGTCTTTCACCCTTCAAGTGCCACCATTTGATCCTTGGTGCTACCATAGGACTTCTTCTCTTTGCCCTATCTCTAATTCTTACATCCATAACCAAAACTCTATGTTGGGTAGTCAAGCTCTCTCCCGGGATAACTTTACAGTTCAAGCAATACTTCCTATCAGACTTCCTGATAAGGAAGAAATCTATCTGAGAACATGTCCCTCCACTTTTGTAAGTGATAAGATGTTCCTCTCTTTTCTTAAACCATGTATTGGCTATAGAAAGATCCAAAGCCTCCGAAAACTCCAAGATGGATTTACCCTCCCCATTCATCTCCCCTAGGCCAAAACCCCCATGCACCCCCTCAAAACCTCTAGCCACGCTACCTACATGTCCATTGAGATCCCCTCCTAGGAAAACTTTCTCTCCTTGGGGTATATCCTGAAGTACCCCTTCTAGATCCTCCCAAAATTTTACCTTAAAGTGTTCTGCTAACCCAACCTGAGGTGCGTACCCACTAATAACATTAAAAGTGTTCTTACATAAGACAATATAATAGATAGAAATTAGAATTAATACTGCCATATCAGAAACCAAAAAGAAAACAATAATATCAACAAAAACCAATTCTTTACTCATTGGAGACCAACAACAAAAGAGAGAAGTAAAACAAAATACCATCAACCCCCCAAGCAACATCTACATGCCAATTCTAAAGAAATTCTCAATTTTAAGATAATTTAGAAACTTGTCGAGAGCTTCCCAAAATCTTTTAAAGGATGGAAGTGATATGACATTCTTTGCAACATAATCCTAATACCACCTACAAAGCATGTTCATGTAATATTAACAGAATCATTAAAATTGCATGCAATGTACAGGATGGCTAAATAACTGAGTTGACATGTATCAAAATTGTTTCCAAAATAGGAGCCATGGTAAAAAGACAAACTCACCTCCATCCCATGGAGTATCATCAGGACTGCAATCCAAAGCAGACAAGAAAGCAGAAATTGCTTATCCATCCATACTTACACAAAGTGTGGGAAAAAATAAAATAATAGCAGTATGACTATATTATTCAAGTAAGCAGAATAGTTTCTCTTTATCCAATTTCAATTCAACTCACCCAAATATGACAGCGTTCCACAGCATTATGTTGTTATCCTGAGGTGCCCCGCTGATTCCTGCAGGCGGGTCTTGTTGCAGCCTCTTGAAATCTCTCATGAGCCTCTTCCTAGCAGGAGTCGACATTGATATCACCTAGAAAAACCAACAGCCACAAAGAGAAAACGGAAATAACTTCAATTTTCTATTAAAAAACTATTAAGAAGCATAACCAACAGGTCAATTCAGATTCCAACACAGACTAAAGACGTGGAAAATGAGGGGTAACACTAAGAACACATTTGAAGATATAATTCAAGAATTTAACTTGCAAAATTTTCACAATCATCCTAGGGCAACAACTCACGCCAAATTTAGAAAAAAGAAATAAATTTTTCACTAATCTCACACCACAGCTTCATCCGCAACACAACAACAAACCCCAAAATCAAAAAACAGTGGGAATTTCCAAGAAACATTGAAAAAAGGGGGCTTTGATGTAGATCCACCCTCTGTAGCAATCATCAATAATTCAGGTCATAAAAAACGAAAATTCGAACAAAAAAGACAACAAAATTAACAAATAAAAAAAATATAATTGAAAATGGAGAAAAAATTGAGTCACCCGTTGTGTGTGTGTGAGTTAGGAATGAGGTAGTGAAAGGAAAACGCAAGAGCATTCAAAGGATGGAGGGTTTGCGTTTGTGGGTGTGGGATCGAAACCAGTGGCGGCAGAGAAAAAGGCTATTGCTTCGATCTTACGAATTCATTCTCAGAATTTAGAAGCGTGGTGTAATTGAGTCGGGGTCTAATCACCCTTCCCCAAACAACGCTTAAAATATCATATATAATTTGGTGGTGGAATCTTTTTTTTAGGAAAATACTAATACATATCTTTAATATACATATAGGACATGGAAAAAAATATAGATATTATAGATGATATGTGATGGAGAGAAAAAAGAGACAAAGATAAATGATATATGTTGAATACCTGTTTAACTCACTTGATTGAAATTAAATGGGTTTTAATTATTATAAATTTTTTAGGTATTTGTATTCATTGTTATAGATTAAAAATAAAGTGAATTTTGATGTAATATTAAAATAAAAAATGTGTGTAAATCAAAATATCATTGCTTGGAATGCTGTACTTATATCTACTATTGCCCTCCAAGAAAGTATTAAATAAAAATATATATTTGATAAATAGAATATAATTAGTATGAAAGTTTTACAAAATATTTAAAATCATTCATATATTTTTCCAAAAAAAAAAACTATTTTACGAGGTTTATGTTAATCATCATTCATCAACTTGTAATAAAATTATAATTAATTAATCAGTAAAAAGTACTTCTCAACTATCAAGCGAATGATGCGATGATTAGTGAAGATGGGAACTACAATGTTGGAAGTGCCTATCACAGTATAATGGATCAATTTTGGACACCTCTCACTTAAAGGTTGAAGGAAATTGGTCATGGATTTGGAAATTGAAAGTACCACCAATAATAAAACATTTCACCAGGAGAATTCAAAGAGATTGTCTTCCAACTAGAGCTCAATTAGTTCAAAAAGGTGTAAGTTGTACTTCAACTTGTACTTATTGTATGTCTAAATTTGAGAATGCATGACACTTGTTTGTGAACTGCCCAAAAGCTCAAGAAATGTGGCAGCAAGCTGGAATGAGAAGGTATAGGATGAAACCAAGGGGCCAAAAGTCCCAAAAAAACAAACTAGAAAGCAACCGAACAAGGAGTTGTAACTCCCAAGGAATCACTGAGCAACAAGTGGCTCAAGAAAGAGGGTTGAAGCTCCATGATCATGTAAAAAAAAAAACCATAACTCAGCTAAAAAGGATGTAGCTCTTCCAATTTTGACCACAGCAATCAGCATCTAGATTTTGACCAACCTTGTTGGGGAGGATTCCAACAAACATCCATCCTTTACTAACCAAATTGTTAGCATCTAAAGAGGAGTGAGCCATACAATAATTCTCTCATCTGTCCAAAATACATTTCACTGGCTGAAATGGTTGAACAAAATCCATCTCATGAATAAATTTAGTAATATCTATTTAATTGATTTCTCACGTAAGTATTTAAATAAACTTGTAAGAGGATATTCAGCGAGTTGCTTAAAGTTAAGAACATATTTTTTAACAAATCTTTTCATTAAACTTAAAAGAATTGTTTAAATATAAGTAACATTACTTAACTAATTCGTACCAATAAAAATTTATTTTTAATCAAAAAATTTAATCTGACTCAGATTAAACACACACTTTAGCAATATTAACTTTAGAGAGTGAATTTCTATGTAGAACTCTTAAATTTATCTAACATTGTATAATACATAAATATAAGATAAATAACTCATTCAAGTAAACATGACATATTCTCTAATGATTACTTTTTAATAAAGATAATTTTATCAAAGAGAGTAATTTCATAATCATAATTTTCATAATTAATATTTTTTTTGAAAATAAGCATTAATATTTCAGTTGAAGTATGTTAATAATTTACACCAAAAATATTAATGGGGTGTGTATATGGAAAAAAGGAATGCATAAATAACAAAAGCCTTCTTCGAAGCAGACCAATGGGTCCTATGATGTCGAGTAGATGCCTTTTCATGAATGCAAGTGTTATACGTATACCGTCCTTAACTCCTTATCAATATGACAAAGGCTTTTCCAAATAGATACAAATGTATTACAACTTACTCGTAGATGCAAGTGTGATAAGTATTCTGACACATAAAGTAATTACTGATTTTCATCTCAGTTTTGTAATATACTTACATTAAGTTAAATGAAAATATATATCATCTTCTTTAAGCAGACTCGAATAACATATTTACAAATGTTTTGATTAGAAAGATACTTATAATTCAACTATATTATAATTATATAATGTTATACTAAAATCCTGGTTAAGACAAATGATAATGAAATGTATTTTTTAATTAAGTGATTAAATGTTTAAATTTGAATATTAAATAAATTATATTGAAAGATAAATATTCATTATATATATATATATATATATGTGTTCACTTTCGATGAATATTAGTTATTGTTTTTTATAATGAATATTTCGTATCAATATGATATTGTTAGTTAAAAAAACAAATATAATGTTAAATATTTGTTAACATATTTAACTAAATTGTTATTAATTAAAATTTACAATATTTTCTGTACACTTTAAAAAATTAAGATAAACATTTAATTACAAATAATATTCGTTTATTATTTTTAAATTAAGAAAAAACATTAAATTTAAATAGTTATAAAATATAAAGATGAGAAATAGGTTGTGAGATTCATTTAAAAAATTTCTTAGAATTATTAGGCTGAAGTAAAAAAATTAATTAAACTACTAAAAAATTATGTGATAATATAAAAAAATATAACAATGATAAAAACAAAAGTTGGTGAAATTGTTTTATTGGAGATATCCTTATTAGAAGGGACAATCAAAATGCCACTTTTTTTTGTGTGTACAAGAGTATATGTATTCGTTATAAAGAAGAGTATATGTATTTTATATTTTATTTTTAATCATTATAAATAGAGTTTTAATCACAAGATATCTATAGTACTCTACAAGTTTCAATTTTTAGAACTGATTGGGAGATTCACTAATATTCAGTTCAAGACTTAAAAATGTCACACAATTAAACTATCTGCTTTCTCATAGTCATATATGCGTCCACTACTATTTTCAGTATTTTGGGCCCTTAAAATTATCACAGTTGCGTCGCTTAATTTGGCTCTAAAAACAGGAAGACAAGATAAATCTTAATCAACGTAAGTAAACATCGTATACTAGGACTTTCAGAATTATTTTATTCAAATATATAACAATGATTGACGGAGAAAGAAACTGATGTGTCTGGCACTGGTTGAGTATCACATTAATTCATATCTGTAATCTATGTATCCACCATCCAGATAATATTATTTTTATGGTTACAATCATCTGGGTTATATTATCATATATTCCCCGAACTAATTAAGTATTAAAAGTCAAAAAATATATTTTACAGTCGTTGTATGCGTGAAAATAAAATTCAACAACACAGATATATTTAATCAATTCACCCACTTACCACATTTAAAAAATGCTAATCACATAAAATAACCAATACAAATCAGCATAAATCACAGAAATTTATCTTTAAAATTTTCAATAAACCAATACTAATCACATGAATAAATTTATAATATATTTTGTTGCAACTCACCTCTCTATACAAATCACAGTGTATAATAGTAAGATTGAAGAACAAGTTTCTGGAGGAACAAAATAAAATTTGGGGACAAACAAAGACGCCAGAATAAAAAGAGGATGAAAATAGATAAAAATCAATATATAAAAAAGGGAAGAAGATATATAATTAGTGCCGGACTTTGCAACCATGTTTGCTTCAGAGTTCAGACTTTCAGTGCTCCTTTCAACTTAGAAGATGCAACGGAGGACGCAGGTATGGATACCTAAAATATTTGAGTACGAAAAAAAATTTGTAACAGCAAAAGACTTCAAAATAAAACCAAGGGTAGAAAGAGGTAATAATTAAAGAAAAACTACTTCTCCCTTTGCCTGTAACTAGTGAAGAACACGAGACTGTGTAAAAATACACTCTTTATGACTTTTAATTGTGCTCTTATATAATTTTTAATTATTTTTTCTTTTTTAATTCCTTAACAAGGAGAAAGACCCTTATGATAAATCCACTGCTGGCACTGTCGTATGATAAGGTGGATTAAGATTAATTGCTATGATTGTGCTGCTTAACTATCATTCTCTTTTACCTTTTTAATTAGTGTCCTTAAGACTTAGTTAGCATTTGTCTTATCATAAATCCCAACGTACCTTGCTCTCATAAAACAGCTGAGAAGCAATAAATAATGTCTAAAATGTAGAAGCTATATATAGTTACGACTTTTTCACGTGAAAAACTAGATTGAGATATGCAACCAAACGTGTTATATATAACTTGATTCTGAACTTGCTTTATATCTAGCTAGTATCATAACGCCCCTCCCCAGGAAATTCATTGGCAAACCCGCAAGATGAGTTTTCCTTTTATCCTCCATGATCTCCTACAAAAAGAATAGTTACAATTATTGTCAGGCTCATCACAGACATGATACAAGCAGCAAAACAGTTTGCATACAATTTAGTAGGTTGGAAGAGCCGCAGTTACTGACTTAGATAAAGTCAAAACCAACCTACAAATTAAGAAAAGATGTTGCTAACAAGGGTCTTTTAAGATATTGATTAAAAAAATAAAGAAGATATTTATTGTGAAAATTATAGGAGAATCCTAATATATATTTTTTTAATTTCTTAATTAATATATAAAGATACTAATTAAATTTAATATTAAAAAAATATTGAGAGAAAGTGTGCAACCGCTAATCCTTTGCTGCACAGCTGCAACACCAAGTATTTATCCAAATTATTTTAGTGGTGCATTTGACTCAATTTTCGATAGCGTATCTCTCATCCCAAAATCAAGGGAAAAACATCTATGTTCATACTTTATTATGTGTCTATGCTAAATTTTACTTAGCATCTTACTTATAATTACATCAATGCAATTCAAGAAATAAAAATTGAAAAAATAAAATAAAGTAGCTAGATATGTATCTATAGATATATATAGCTATAGAGAAATATGACCAGTTTAATGGTCAATTGGTGGTGGTGTCGCTATTATCAGCAGCAGGAGATGCAGATGCACTTTTGGGAGTAGAAGAAAACGGCAATGACGACGGCGGCAGAAACATCAAATTTTTCGTCTGTGTATTCGCTGCCGGCGTTTTGTTCAAGAAGCTGGATGCACAACCATTGACTTTATTGTTCGAAATTGAAGAATTAGAATTATTAGACGCTGGAAACACCTCACCCCATTTCATTTTCTGACCCAAACTCAAACTTTCTCCAACAACATTACCACCTTGACTTCCTCGCGTGTTTCCAACACCACCACCGCCAATAAACGAAGTAAGTGCTGCTGCCAAAGCTGACTGAAAAGCGGGGTCCGCTGTGATCACTTTCGTTGCTGCAGATATAGTATCAGCTTGAGGAAGAAGGCTTGTGTTGTTGTTGTTCTTTTGCATGTAGGACTGGTTCATGTTTTCCATTTGTTGTCTTCCAAAGTTCACACTGCTAAGGATGTTCCTATTATTGTTGAGGAAGCCGTTGCTCCAAGATATAGCATTAGCAATTTCGGAGGAATTACTAGTACTGAAGCTTAGGCTTGATGAGGAAGAGGGGTATCTGGGTTGGTGATTGTTGTTGTAGTTTGAATTGAATCTGACAAAGGGTGATGATGATGAGGAAGAGGCTGAAGGGTGTGAAGTAGTGAGGTCGAGAGTGATGGTTGGATGTGAAAGTGAAGATGATAGTGCAGGGTTGGAGAGGTATAGTTGCCTTGGTTTTGAACCGTCTGAGAGATAAAAGTTGAGGCCTTGGAGATTTGTGGTTGCTGTTGAAGGTATTGAGGCAGAGTTAGAGGTTGATGAACCAGACAATAACATGGATGCAGCTGCGGAAGTTGTGGATGCCATAGCAGTAGCTGATGGTGGAAGAGTGTGGTTGTGGGTTCCCTCGTAAGTGGTGAATAAAATGGACATGTCGTCAACACATCTTTGCACCTGAAAAAATAATTATAAATATGGTATATATATGACGTGATAAAAAAAATAGGATGAAAAAAATAATTATCAATACTCCACTTTATATACATGAAGTGCATTTTAGTTAATAATAGTATTTCTATAAATAGAATTTTAAATTTGGAATATAATTTTTACTTAATTAAATTTTTCATGCATAAAATATAGATGGTTTTCAAATTATTACTTAATATTTATTTTGTTTTTCAATCAAGTACATGAAAAAAATTTAATTTTATTTATTATCTTCTCTTAGTTATCTTAAGTGATGATTTAAGGGACAAAAATATGACGTAATATTTTGTCTGTCACGTCACGTCATCACTTACAGAAGAAAACTAACGATAGATAATAAGTTAAAATAATTTTTTTTTTCATATAGTTATTTGACAAAGAATGAATTTTTAGGTAATAATTTGAAAATGATCTATTTTTTATGTATGAAAAATTTAATTAACTCAGAAAAATAATTTTATAGTTAACAAATGATAAAGAGGAATTTTATCAAAATAAATAATTTAATTTCATATAAAATGATAAATGATAAATTTTATTATTTTATTGAAAATAAAAATGGTAATCATAAATTCAAGTTATATTTAAAAGCAAATCTTATAAGTTTATAAGAAAAAAATCGTTTCTCAAACATTTTATTTAATCAAATATTTGTAAACTTGTCAAAAAAATTAAAAATTAATTAAAATAATTTGATGAACATGTATGTAGTTTACTTTTATATAGACTTAAGAAACTTTATCCTATTTATTTTTTAAAGATAATTTCTCATTTAAAATAAGAAATACATTAAATTAATAATATTTTTTATTGGTAGGAATAAAAAAATACTATTTAAAATTTACAATAACTTAGCTATCAATTTATCATGTTTAATCAACTGAACTAAATTAATAAAATAGTATTAAAGGTGAAATTAAAGAGTTAAGAGTGAATATTTAATATCTGGACAAATTTAAAAGAGAGCCAACAAGATCAAATTGTGAGATATATATTTTGGATAGTGAAGGAAGAGTCGGGAAAGACATAACATGTTATACATTAATCATAGATCACAAAATATCAATTATATATTGTTTAAATAAGTTTTTCATATTGGAAAAATAGGTCATTTTTAACCTATCGATAGTCTTCTTCCGTTAAATGATGACGTAACAAACAAAATGTCATGTCATCATGTTCAATCACGGACACGTCATTGAAGGTGGTGATATGACAATTGGGTGTCCATGACAAAACGTGATGATGTGATATTCCGTCTGTCACGTCATTACTTAACAGAAGGCGATTAACAAATAGTAAAATGAAATTGAATTTTTTTTCCAGGTATTTGGTTGAAAAAAATGAATGTTAAATAGTAATTTGAAAATGACCTATATTCCAGGTATAAAAAAACTTAATTAAATCTATAATTTTCATATTTTCAAAGTTTTTTTTCTCTTTCTCTTTATATCCTTATCTATTATTTTTTAGGTTTTTTTATAAGACATAAGTTTTAGTGTTATTGCAATTTTTTACTTTTCTCTTTTTAAATTATAACGAAAATTCACTCTATTTTTGGTAGTTTAGGATGAATTGGGGAGAGAAAAATTACAATTTTTTCATAAGCAATATAATGAAAAAAGAAGAAGAAATAGATTAAGAAAGAGTAAAAACAAGTCGAAGAGAAAGCAAATATATATTTATAAAAAAAATTATCTCTATCTTGACTGTTTTACTCAATGGAGTGTATAAAGTACAACCCCCCCAAATGCGTGTCAACAATAATTTTCCTTTGCGTTATTAAATTGTGACTCGTCAATGTATGTAATTAATGTATATATAGTCATATAGCTAGATACCTGTTTTCTAACTGGGCATGATGGTGCAATTGTGCAACGATAGTAAGCTCGAGGGCAAGGATTTCCCTTTGAAATCTTTTGTCCATATTTCCTCCATTGGCATCCGTCGTTCATCTGTTTCAATTAATATATATATATCAAAGCTTAAACAAATAGCTTTCTATATATATTTATAACTGTTCAAGACTAGAGGAGTCTATATATTATTTTAAAAATTAGAGTCTATATATATTTAAAATATAATTTCTCATGTGTATATAGGTATATCATAGGTTAAATGGAATGAGTTGAGAGAAGAGAGATTTACTGTTGGAGTGTCACATCTTGCTCTAACACAAACTCGAGGTTTCTTTGTAGGATTTTGCTGAGCAACTTCATCCTCTGTGTCTGATCTCATTGTCTTTAGTGCCTCCTTACTTTCCCCACCTTCTTCCTTTGGTACTACTTCACAACTATTTTCTGGGCTTGGATTATTAGGTAAAGCTTCATTTGTGCTTCCTGACTTTGATGTTTCAAATTTGCACTCTAGTCCAAGAGTCAACCCTTCATCATCCTTCAATGGCTTATTAGAAACTTTGATTTTCTCATCACTTCTTGGAACTCTTCCAAGGCAGAGGGAAACAAGATCCGCTTCCTCTAATATTTCTTCATGCTTATCATCATTTCCTTTATCAGCGTTCTTTTTTGTCCCTTGTTGCTTTAGTATATCCTGAAATTGCATCTCTAGTGTCCGATATTCATTCATTATTTTGTTCAAACACGTCTTTAGCAGTTGATTTTCTTCTCTCGCTACACCCATTTCAGCTTTGGCAGTCTCAAGCTGATTAACAACCTACAATCAGCCATCACAAACTTATGACATGAGTAATTTAAATTTTTCTTTTTTATCGATAAATATTAATGATTAGAATGTTAATTTTGTTAGCAAGAGAAATTAATTAAACTTGAGATCTTCTTTTTTAATCATCTAACTAACCTTATATTTCTGAATCATATGAGTAATAATTGTTTTTATAATTAGTTTCTCAACAGTGAATGAGAAAAAAAAAAAAAACTAATTTTATCATTATAAATTTAACCTCTTCTTTTTTGTTTGGGGATGTGCTAGGCGGAGCCTCCAGTATGGAACTTTCGGTATTAGTCACGGGTGGTTCCTGTATATATCGCACCAAAACAATATTCATCAAATAATATAAGCATGCAATAATGTATTTTTTTTTGTTACATACTTTTCTCTATATATATGTTTCATGGATGCAAAGCATTCAATTAGGTTTTTCCAACTCTTAATTTCCTTCTACATAAAATAAAAAATATTGGAGTACTCTTTTGATTGTTGGCATAACAAAAGAAAATGAGAATTCATACGTACAGTGGAATGAAGGAAGTAAATGTGAGCAATTTTATTCGATGAGGAAATATATGACTATTTAGATTATTTGGCTCAGTGAGAATCTATTGGTTTTAACTTACACGTGCAGGATGAATTATCATGTGTTGGATATCATTAATTTTCTTTTCAGGCACATGCATGGGTCAACTCTTATCACAGGTTTGTATTAATAATATGCTCACAAAAAATGATAATGTTTTCAAATATTTTTTTTGCTAAGGACATGTATGATTGGCCATTTGTATTAATTTCTCAACCAACAACTTTCTTTAACTTTTGGTTTAATTTCTTCAAAAAAAAAAATGGTTAAAGACTTTCGTCCAAACTTATTCTAAAGATATTACTTCTTGAATAATATATGCCGAATAAGATAAATTCTTTTAAGGGAGTAAAGCTCTTTCACTTTATTTATTTTTGGTCACAAAATTAGAAATTGATTTCCTTACAACTTAAGCTAATAGACGTTAATATTGACGATTTCTTTTGAAAATAAATCTTATCTTTGAGTTGACTAATTCAATACTACTTTCATAAATGTATTGTTCTAGTTGTAGATAAATATATATATATATATATATATATATATATATATATATATCATCTTTTTTATTTATTATTGCTAACTGATAAATCATTATGGAGCTATGAATTATATTTATTTTTAGTATGAATTATACCAAACAAATTCCTGAGACGTAGATTTCCT